>NW_010422731.1:0-34420 GCF_000710305.1 Buceros rhinoceros silvestris | reverse complement strand
GGGAAGGAGAGCTGGCATCCGCCTGTCACAGCACGCGTATTTTAGACTTCTTATGATGACAGCTTAGGAAAAACAAAAATATTTCTATGTCAGGACTCTTACGACATGCAGGTGTTTGTCATTCGTCTGTAAAGCATCTAGTTTTAGTGAGATTGCTGCCAAAGCTCTGGACTGAAAAAAAGCCCATGAGAACAACTATGGTGTATAATAAAAAGCCATTATTTTGTAACTATCAGAATTTTAAAGAGTCACATTATCAGTATTTTAAAGAGTCACATTATTAATTCGTTGACATTTATATTAATTTCTTTATATTAAATTATTTAAAAATGGAACCATCGATTTTTCCGTTCATAATTAGAATTAAACCAATTGCAATATCAAGAATACCAAAGAAATGGAATTTCTGAGGCAAAACAAAGTATATAAACTCCAGATGAGTTTGAGCTGCAGACTGCAGTGGGATTTAGACATTCCTTATTATGGTTGTAAAACTGCAACAGTAACTTCACCCTGCTTCTAAGCGCGTCTAAAGACTTCTCGTAATGAGACGATGACGCCAGCTGCTGCGGAAGGTTCAGAGTCTAGGACTGCACATTGTCTACAGGTGAACCACAGACAACTAGGCACATCCACCAGCTTGGAAAAGTCAGCTAAAACCCTAAACCCCAGATGAGCCCATTTGCCCTCTCCTCACAACTGGCTTTGAGAGTGCAGAAGAATTTAAAAGGAGAGCAAAGCATCTCAGAAAGCTTGGTCGCAGCCAGCAGAGACCCTCCCGGCTGTCAGCGAGACGGAAACACACCCTCTGGAGTAGCTTCTCACAGCTGCTGTAATGTGCTTTTAGAGCCAGGCCCTAGATCATACAAATCACAGAATCATCTGGTTGGAAGAGACCTTTAAGATCAGCAAGTCCAAAGGTTCATCCTGCACTGCTGGGGTCCCTAAAACACGTCCCTCAGCACCACATCCACACAGTTTTTAAACACCTCCAGGGATGGGGACTCCACCACCTCCCCGGGCAGCCTGTTCCTGTGCTCCACAAATTACAAGCAAAGAACTTGTGTTGCTCTTATGCCTTAATGCTTAGGGAACATCATGTCCTTTTGAGTTGACAGCCAGCCTCAGCGTAAATGCTCATTTTCTAAAACTGATGGTGTGCCAAGCACTTCTCTAGTCAAACTCTATGCACTTTTTCATCAAGCAAGGCACCTAGGGCTCCCCTCCATAAGCAGATATGAGCAGAATATAATCTCAGAATGCTTCAAGTTACAACTGGAGGGAGAAGAAGGGAGGCAGCAAATGAATCGAGCTGCACTGACCTTTAATCCTCCATCCCAGAGCCCCAGATGTAGTAGCTACATCTAAACTGAAGTAAAACTTAACGTGTAGGTAAATGCTTCCAAAGAAAGGCACGCGTATGTGTAAAACCGTAGGTCAATTGCTGTACTTCTCCCCACCTTGTTAGATATACTAATTTCAATGGTTTAATCATGTATTTTAAACGTTTTCTTTTAAATGGAGACTTCAGGCTTTTGGAATAAAATGACAAAGGAAAGGAGAAAAGTTGCTCTGACTGGGAAAAAAAAAAGAGAGGAAACACCGCAAGGTCAAATGAAGTATTAACAATAACTTCTCACCTGACTTGAGAGTACCTTTATTCTAAACATCTTGCCACAAGAGCTGTTAAAGTGTAGGTCACAGACAGACGGCAGCCTGTGAAACGTTGCCCAGTCAGGTAGTCCTGACTCATTGTTTCTGGCTGCTATACAATCTTCAGTAATTTTATTATCTTAATTTTTTTCACCTGAAATTGTAGAACTGTAGTCCCATGGCTGTTGCCAGTGGGAACAGAAGCCATGCCTTCATCGTAAGTGAAAGAAAGCCTTTTTATTTTGAATCTTACTGCTCAGATAGGATAGAAATTTTCTCCTTTTTTAGTTTTAATTAAAATGAAATACTTGTGATGAGGAAACTTGATCCAAGTGCACCTCATGGACTACCAAGCCTAGCTGCTTATTTCTACATTATCACAGACATCTACCACTTAAGTTACAATCTTAATAAAATCGGTTCTTCTGGAGATGCATCACAAAAATTATGCACTAAACTGACTAAATTGGGAGCTTCCGGATATTAGTCCAAGTACTAAACAGTGGCAGAATTTTTGCTTGAATAAAGGCTGTAAAATTCATGGATGACGTGCACGAATCACCTCCCATTTCGGTGCCTGCAACAGGCAGAATTAACCAGGGAGAGGGCATAGCCTCTCCCGGCCAGCTTTGTGTGTGCACGGACATCCCTTGCATCTGCAGCAGACACAGTGTCACCTGGAGCAGACAGAGCCCCGCAGTGTCACCTGAGCCCAGCTGTCCCTCTCAAATCCCCAGCACAAGTGCTAGGAGGAGTGAGGAGGTGACAAACCTGCTCCATCCAGCTCCCTGTGGGCCAACTCTTCCTCCAGCTGCTGCCCTGCAGGCCCCAGGCTTCTCTGGAGCACCACCTGGAGAAGAGATGGACTTCAAGTGATGGTCCTGCTTCAGGAGTGCCTCAGGGACACCAAGGCCATGGTTTGAGCCAGGCCTTTTCCCCTCCGCAGCATGAGGAGTGGTAACTCCCCTGGAGCAGGCAACTCCTGCTGCCTTGCACTGCACTGGCACCAGCTTTGCCTTTGAACCTGGAAATGGTTTACGGGTGTAAGGGGGAGAAGCTGGCTGGTTGTATCCCTTGCTGGTGAGCCTAACTCCCAGTATCACTGTTTCGTCCATAAAGACTCCGTTCAAATTATGAAACAGAAAAACAATTTCTAAAAGTGGATATTTCTACAGTGATGTAAAATCCACAGGGACCATAACAAACCCCAACTCATTTCTCTCTAAATGCTGCCTCCTCTTAAGAGTTCAAAGCCTCTCTCTATACACATTACTAACAGAAACAGTATTTTTACTCCACATTTACACACATCTGTGACTTGCTCTGCTCAGAGCACTCTGTAGTGCACTGCTGGAGTCTCAGGTATCTGTGGTAATGAGTTTAAGGCATGAATCTCTATCAATAGAGAGTTTGACCAAACCCGTGGGATCTGAAAGGATACTTTAACTGCTGTTGCTGATGGAGAAATGTCTGTACGTATGCGATGCCTACATGCAAACCTGCACATTTACGCTATCATTGAGGACCAGGGTACTAAAAAATAACCCCGACTGATGCAATTTATCAAGCGAAGCCTTAGTGAGAGTGCAATTACATCAGAAAAAACTACCATTCCCAGTTCAGCTTTCCTTGCCTGTGGAAGGTGTCTGGATCACACCACATGCTTTGCCACGCAGGCACTGTCCTGAGTGTCCCCAGCAGTCAAAGTGGTTCTAACCCCAGACACACTGTGCCCCTGGGGCGTGGGGCATCCTGCCCTGTGCAGGGAAACTGATGTTGTTTGGTACTGCCAACTGGGAATGAAATAAAGGTCAACAAACAATCAAACCTCAACCCTCTTGCTGCTTGCATGCATATAGATGTAGGAACTTTGTTGCCTTTCTGAAAACAAGACACACTGTGCCACAGATAATGGATGCAAAACTGTAGACCAGATTTTAAACCCCTGCTTTTGGGATCCTGTTTTCCATGAATTCAAGGGAAGGACTCCCTCTGGGTTCAGTTCAGTACAATCAAGGTTTTACCCGTGGTCCTGTTGTAGATAGCAACTGGCACCTACTTTAGTCTTATGAATCAAATTAAAGGGAAAACTTTTCATCTAGTCTGACAAGTTTTTCTTCTCCACAGTGCTCTGAGAATATTAAAGTTCTAGCAAGGCTACTGCTGTTTTTGTTGCTGAGATGTTTACTATTTTTGGAAGGGTCGTGTGTATTTCTGTGCAATTAATGACCCTGTTGTGATCCCTCCCTTCCTATCCCGCTCAGTCCCAGGTTCTGCTTCCTCTCTGCGTGAGAAAGTGTGCTCTGTCCTGCTGCTGGCAATCTCCACAGCGAGGATGTTTCCCATGCCTCCTCTCCCAACATTCCCTAGGCCCACAAGCAGCAGAACACACTCTACTGGAAGTAGTTCTCAAGAATCAAATTAAGTGTAATCCTCAACCTGAAAACCCATTGAAAATTAGCAGCCGTAGCCTATAGTGAACAGACAGGAATTTGTCTGAGTTACATCTGTGATCTTGAGTTGTTTCGTTAGAGTGAGCCTCAGATGGTGACATTCTTTACCAAGCCCTAACAGTGAAATACTGTAACTAGGTGAAAATGTTTGTGGAGAATTCCAGCAAAACTCATAGCATGAAAAGGCTATGGGCTCTCCTGTGTTCCTCCCCTGTAACAGTAAAAGCTTCCTACAACTAGAACAAACAATACCAGCAAAGTGCAGCTCTGCTAGTATTACCAAACCATGGGCTTCTGCTAACACAGCCATGTCAGACTTCCATCCTCCCACGCAACTCAGACCAGCAGGAGCATCTACCCCCTTTTCAACGCTACTCTCAGTTGATGGCTTTGATAAACCTCTGTTGGCTTCCATGGTACCAATTCTGCCAGAAGCAATCTTCAAAAACATGAAGCCAGCCCCTACTTTCTGTTTCTGCAAGTACAACACATCTGCGTGCATTGCTCTCAGGTAACCCCACAGCTTTTCCTTGCACCAGGTAACCCCACTCTTGCATTTTCTGACCTGCAAACCTTTGGTATTTTCTTCATGCCAAAACTTGGCCCCTGGCTCTTTACTAAAGCTGCAAGATTTCAGCTAGAGGAGGAGGGGAAGGCTTGGAGCCTTTATCACGCTTTGCAAACCCAGATCACACACATCCACAACTGGTGACCGCACCCTTACACATGCAAAGACCTCGTGAACATCAGAGGCTGCCTGGGACCCACCAGAGAGCAACACAGTCCCCTTCACCAAATAAACATGCTGGCACAGGATAGTGACACTTCTTTGATTTTGCTACTTCAGTGGCTGTGTCTCAGCATTAGGATTCAATTTCTTTCTTACAAGGGAGTTTTAAAAATAGTTGCAAAGATAATTGTCCTATGAGGTCATTTTTATACCAAATTCTTTTTGTGGAAGTCATTGGGCTAGAAATTTTCTTCAGTATAGCACAGCTATGCTTGCTCATTACAATTTAAAAAAAAATAAAATAAAAAAGGGAAAAAAGCCCAAACAGCTCCTAGAGCCACTTTTTTTCCAGGGATCTATGTTCCATACTTCAACAACTTAGACAAAAGTTCCTGCACTCAGGGTGTTGTAGGTCACCCTCCCATACAAACTGCCTGGATTTATTAAGATGTGAGCACATGGTGGGAGCTTTCCCTCAGCGCACATGAGTTTCCCCCTCCTTCCCCACACTTATTTTCACACAACTAATAGAAATATATTTCTTTCTGCCATACAATGGGCTCAAAAGTTTTTAGGGACATGGGCATGCAGCATGGTTATATAAACCTCCTGTCTAAAGAGACCAAATCTATTTTTTCCCCGCTTCTGCCACCCCTTCAGCAGCCTCATTTGCTGGCGTCTCCATTAAACGACACAGCACAGAACACAAAGTTTCTTACTGAGTTTTATTCTGAAAACAAGTTAAAGATGATGTGGGGCTTACTTAAAATTTAGGAAGTTTCATATTAACTTGTGGGAAATAGGAATGGTACACATGAAAAGGTAAGAAACATGCTTTGAAGTAATCCAGCATGAATCTTGCACCATACAGGCTTCCAAACAAGGCACCAGTAAACCCTGTCCTGACATATATCTGACCTTTATTGCCAGCAGACAATTGCAGCTTCCTGAATGTCTGCAGCTGAAGTTTTCCCAAGGGATTTTCCAGCTTGCTTACATCCATACCAAAGTATAGCTATATAATACGATTTACACACAAGCATCTAGCCTATACTTAAGTAGGCTTTATTTGATGATCATGACTGCCATGCACTATCAAGAATGGGTAAAAAAGTCCAGCTTACGGGAAGTAGAAATTGTACTTTTCATTTTCATTTACTAAACTGTAAGTAATGCCAAATGCAGATGAAGAGGGGGAAAAAAAAAGTATTGTGTATTTAAGAAACTTCCTTTAAAACAAATTATTTTATCTTGATCCAAACATTCACAATAGCAGGAAGCTGGATGATAGCATGTTTACAATTGTATAATAGCTCCAAAACCAGTAAAGCATCCTCCCACTATATTAAGAAAAGGTCCTTTAAAAGATTAAAAAAGGTTAGTCCAAAGCCTCTTGACTGAATTAACCCGAGAGAAAAGATTTGGATACCTGTGGTGCATATTATTTAAAAATTGGTTTAGGCAGCGTATTTTTGCAAACAAATATGCACGTATTTTGCTAAACATTTGTACTTTCCTGATGAATCAATGCTCAATATTTGGTCAGAAAGACCAATCAGTTCCTGTATCATAGAAGCTTAGAAGTGGATCTTGGGAAGTCTATCCAGTCTTGGTTTTGAGCGTTACTCCCTTTCTTCTCTCCTGTATTTTTTCTTGCAATGAACTTTAAAACAGCAGGTACTATGACATCTTATCCTGCACTCTCCCCTACAAAAGTTGCCATCACAGAGATCCCAATTGTATAAAAAAAAATTCAGACTCGCTTTGGGAATAGCAGTTTTAGATGTCAATGGCGTGATACAGGATGGTATGAGCAGTATTTGAGCTGGCTCCAGGTTAACTGGCAAAGCTTGGTGGCACCGGCTGAGAGGGAAATGCAAAGACCTGCATGTGGCAAACTCTCCTGGCTCTCACGGCACGCTCTAAACTACGTACACCATTTGACGAATACTCAGGACAGGGACTTCAGATGTCACCAACAACACGTTAAGTTCAGCTCTGGATCTCCACTCTGATTGTAGGTACTCTGGAAATACCAATCCTGAATTTAAATGAGCAGCACAAGGATCAGAAAACGTGCTTCTCCGTTCATATTTCATTTCTCATGCATCACCTATTCCATTTTATCTTTTTGCTTTTAAAAACAGCACTGCAAATAAAAAGCATTAATTTTAACTCTAACCCTCGCCTCTAGAAAACCCCCAGTAACAGCAAAAGCAAGCATGAAACTTTTAGACAAACAGGTTTATAAGGTTTATTTTCCATTGCACATACATGGATTATATACAAGTTAGTAACATAAGTTACTTCTTAATTTTCTAAAAGATTGTTACAGCAATCACTTGCCTTTCTAAAACATCAAGTCAGAAATCAATCTAAGAAGGTAAATATGACAATATTTTAAAAACGAAACAAATTGCACTTTGTTAGGGAGAGTCAAATACGGGTTTGTCTATACGCTGTATCAAACTATATAGCAGGTAATATTACAGTTAGAAGTAGCTCTTGCAGTCCATTTGTACATTAATAATTCTTTTCAATTTTACTTAATTAAAAACTGGTGGATATTTCAAAGCCTTTCTCTTCTTCCTGGTATTCAAGATTCATCACATGAAATGCACTAGCGACTAAGTCTTTATACAATTGCTATTCAAATATAAGAACACCACACCTGAAAATAAGGAAAAAACTAAAACCATATTGATTTTACATATATAATGAGATGAAAAATATGGGAAGTGTTCAGCAATAAAGCCCTGTCCACTACTTACATAAAAGAAGATTTTAAAAAATAATCACTGCACACAATACAAAGGGTGGGGTCATACTATAGTTTTTAAGTCTCCGGGAACAGTGGTATTCCTCATTGCAGTCCACAGATGAGTGTTTCTATACCAAACCTGTTCTCAAAGTGTCGAATCTTTCGGCAATTCATGGCTTCGCGCTTCTGAATTCCTGTTTGTATTAGTGAAGAACAATAGAAGGTAAACAGAAAAGGGGATGAGGTATATCAGAGACATAATAGCTTTACATTTGCTATAATAAGAAGTCACCAGAAATCAGGACTACCCTTCTTTGATTCCCCTGTTAGAGGAAACCACACACTGGTACTTAGAAAATCAGTAAGCAGGCAATGATCCTGAAGGTGTAGTGAACCAAATCACAGTACTGGTTTAGTTCAACATGCCAAACGCCTCCACTGGCCAGTTTTAACCCAGATGAGTTCAGTCTCCCTCTCTGTGCATCTGTAAAAATGCTTGTGGCGTCAGAAGAGAGGGAAGATCAAAGGAATAAACTCTTACAGGCAAAAAAGAGTGGACTAGTAGTATTTACAACAGCATCTTGAAATCAGAGAGAGAATTTAACCAAATTTTAGTCAAACTAATGCTCTACTGTCAACATATGGTCATCATTTATTACCACAGGATCAACATACTGAATTTTTAATTGGATTTTGCTATTAAGGCCTTTTCATTTTTAAACATTTGTCTAAATTATTTTTATAAAACGCATTTCTTTTCCTTGTTTTCCCAAGCAGTCAGGTCCAACAAATGACTAAAGCAATTAAACTGCTTCAGTGTGCACTTGCACATCACATACGAGTTCAAAAAAAAAAAAGTATAAAATTTGAGTGAAAATTTTAAGTTGGTATTTAACAGCCTGTCAAGACTCCTCCAAATGATGTTTTTCAAACGTTTTCCGTGAAGAAGTACCAAGCACTACAATTCCCCTCCAAAGACAACTCTTACTCACATTTCATTGACAAAAATAGGAAGATGTGGAGTAATTTATAGATGGCTTTAATGTCAAGAAGAACCTACAATTCTGTTCTTGGACTACACCACTATTCCATCTCCATAGAGTAAAGGATTTTTTGGTTTGAGGGGTTGGGTCAAGAAACAAGATTAAAGAACAGCATCAATGAAAGCCCAAAACCCAGAAAACATACCCACGCCCACACACATAGTTTAGCAGCTCCTCGCTCACTGGGTCCCTGGGCACTTTTGCCCAATAAAATGACTTATTGCCATACCTACACAGAAAAGATCAGATGTCATTAAGCCCACGGAGCCAGTTATTAAAGCAAGGGTTGCTTATGGCATTAAGAGTTGCTCCTTTCAACACACTCAAGCCTACTTATTGAACTCACGTGGCATTGAACTTTCTGCCAACACAAGAGATCGCAGGAGAAACATTTACCTTTCATGGTTTCTTTGCGCTGTAGTTTATAGGTTTCCTTGCCACGGCACAGGCGGTAAATAAAGAATCCCAGCTGATCCACATTTTCAATGCGATCAGTAACGATCATCTGTTCATGAATCAAATAGGACTGAGGCAAATATGTTCCAGCCTGTTGAACAAAAACATAGCAGATCTGTCAGAAGCCATCTCTTTGTGGTCTAAGTACACAAAAAACACTTTGTAATGCGCTTCTTTTACGCATCTGTGAAATACCTTCTTTGAATTCTTTCAAAATATGTATTACCAACAGAATTCTATTCCAAATGTGCAAACATGACTGCAGTGCACCTCAGAAATACACAATTATATCCACAAAGGTCACAAAACTTCCACTGATGCATACATCCACTGCCCCCCTCCTACAGTACCGTCAGTCTTCCGCAGAGAAGTTTTTCCCTCTAGGAGCACCCACTGTCACAGATCAGTTCTGCACTTATCATCCAAAGTCCCCACTTAATTAACAACAGCCCAACAGACTTCAGTGGGAGTTACTCCCAAACAGGAGTTGGCAGAAGCATGCCCTACATGGAGATCCTCTTGCTGATGAAGCACACCAGCTGCAGTATGCTCCAGCTGCAGTCCACAGGGTTTGGGAAGCCTTGAACACACTCACAGCATGGGTCACTATTCTCAAGTCAAACGCAAGATGAGACCATATATGCCCCTGAGCTATTACGGTGACTCCCACAACTGTTTATATGTGTTTTAAGGCAATACCCTGAAAAAGGGAATAGCCATGATGGCACACAAAGGCTTCCCAGACCTTTTTTAGTCTCTTCAGCGTTATTTTGCCACAGCTGAACTGATGGAGGAATCTGGCCCTGTGCACACCTCCCTGTACACAGCTGGAGATGCACAAACTTAGCTATCAGCCAATTTCCTAATACTGCCACTGGTAAATATTCATCAGTTTTTTTGAAATATTACTTCATTTAAGAAATCCTGTTAATGTGGTTCTTATTTATGGCAGTAGAGAAGGTATTGCTTGCTTTCTAAAAATAAAATGATCATTTATTATGGAAACACATTCAGCTTCTGTAGCAGATCAGTATGTTTTTTATTGACAATAAACTTGAAATTTACATTGCAAAACTAGTCTGTCATTTCACACTTCCAAATTATCCCCCCTCATTATTTGGTAACTACATCACTGTAAATTACTTTATCTTAACCCCTGATGTCTCAAATTTCAAGAGAGCCTCAAGGAAGCAGCGTAGGGCATCAGCAGGGCAGACAGTGGCGCTGAGGGCTTGAAACAGCCTGCAAGGACATTCCTGGGCTCATGCCCTCCAAATCACAGGACCTCTGGGGACCTCCTGGCCCCCTCCCCTGATTCTGGCCTTCTCAGCCCTCCCGAGGGCACAGGAGAAGGGGGGATTCAGGGCAGGAATCTCCTCTGCTCAGCTGCTGCAGAAGCAATTACCTAGCACTGAGATCTAGCATAGCTGCGAAGAGTGTAATCTTTGAGACATCCTGTCCATTGCATATGGTCAAAATCAGCCAGTTAGCTCAGCAACAGGCATGCGGCGGATGAACAAACACGCCTGGGTTTCAGCCTTGTTTCCCAAAGAAAGAAGTCCTTTCACTGTCTGCATATTCAAGCAAATTGTATCAATACAGAGAAATGTGGCTCTTTAGGCTAAAATTATGGCTTTTTAAAAAAAAAGCAAACCAGCCCAGAACACCTCCATTTTCATAAAATGCCCTCTGGATTTATTCAGAGCTCATTTTAATGAAATGAGCACTTTAATTTCACACATTTTTTTCCTTGTGCAACCAGTGTGACTGCAGGACAGCGAACAGAAATTTACTCACTTTGTGCATCTGCAGAACATCTTTCCAAACTTCTGTTACAAAACATTTAGCCTGATTTTCTGAGACATCACACGCCCACAGCTTTTGTTAATACAATGAGAATTAAACAGATGTCTCATAAAATTAGGGCACTCACTGTTGGGGACAATGATGAAACCAATGTGCTGTTGCACAGATTTTCAATTAAATGCGCGATGCCTGGTTATCCTCTTACTTGTAAACCAAGCATATTTGATTTTGTACTAATGACAAACTAGGAAATGAACAGATTTTACTAGTGGAATTTGTGTGAACTAAAAATGGAAACAAACAGCATACACAAAGTAAAAAAATATGGGGTCGCTGAGTTTTACAGACACCACCTCATCCTTACGTACAGGAAATGAAAGTGTGGTTAAATAGCCAGCCTCAAAAGAGGCAGCAAAAAAGCAGTGGAGGATTTACTTATGAAGTAATTTTTCACAGAAAATATATTTGTACACACAAACCACTCAGAAATGGCTAAAATGGTTCCTGGAGTCATGATTCCAAAGCCTTGTTTGAAAGCTGCAAACCTAAAAATTATATTAACAATTCTAAAGTTACAGAAGCCCAGTAAAATAAAATACAGAACATTCTCCCCTAATCTTAGACACAAGTTAGCTTATCAGCTCTCTTCCCCACCCTAAGTGTTTTGTTTTTCTGTAAAGAAACCAGAAGGCTGGAAAACAAAGTAAATACTATTTATATCTGCAGCAAAAGCATAAATATTTCAGACTTAAAAAAAAAAAGATTCCTATTAAATTAGTAAGAGACCCCATTAGATTATCTACTTTGGCCTCCTCAATTTCACAGGCCATTACGTTTCACCCAGTTACTACTACTAAGAAAACACTGTGTCCCAGTGGTGGCAACAAGCCAGCTAGCACCAGCACCACAGGACAGAAAGTAGTGTTCTATCATCAGACCCTGCTGGGAAGCAATTCAGAGTTGCCACAACATTATACTGAAAACTCACGTTCCGTTGTTCAGTGACTGTGGTATCTCAGTCCTTTCCAGCATCCTTGTTTATAAGGACACTGAACCTTGTTCTGAAGGTCTGGAGCTTGCAGAACCAAGAAACTGGCTATACTAAAACCCCTCTTGCTTAAATGGGCTTTGCTAATCATACAGTCCAAATCCTGATTGCTCCTATGAAACCTCCCTGGAAACAGGAAGATCCGTCTTAAGGCTGCTGGAAGCCTTGTGAACTCGCATCCAGTGCTAGTCCGTCACATCTAGTGCCACATCCAATTTTCCTGAGAGCACAGAGCAGATCCAACATGCCTCATATACATCATCCTAAAGTCACTGGATCAGTTCAAAGCAGGGGTCAACGCTATGGACTTACGCTTTAACCAATGCCCACGTTAAAAGGATTTCCCAGTTTATCTACCTTAAGCCTCTCAGCTACACTGTCCTAGTCCAGAGCACACATGCTTTACAGAAACTTCAGTCGCAATAGATTATAAATTAAAAAACCACACAGACTACTATCAAAGAGTCTAGGTACAACACACCTATACAATTATGTCAATAAAATTTGTAGCATCCAAGAATTAAATTGGGTTTGTTTGTCTTCCTCTGAATTAGTAATTCCTTCATGATTATAGTTAATTAACTAAGAGGTAGGTTATAGACTTTTCTCTCCTTGCAAAGATTTCCAATGATCAGTTAACTTTCTAACACAAGCAGCTTGTCTGAATGTCAGAGTTCTGGGTTAAAATAAAAATAAAAAAAAAAATTATCCTTTTTTCCTGTTGTAAGAACAAATCACTTATGATTTAACCGTACCTTGATGTTGATGAGCAGCTCCAGGAAATTTTTTGGTGGCATAACGACTGAAGTGTTCAGAGGAATCACATAGCACTTATCCAGGCTAAGGTCAAGATAGGCAGTGAGTCTCTGTTGAGGCAATATTTATTTTAATCAACATAACAAGAACATCAGAAAGTTCACATACAGACTGCTAAACAGCTATTGCCTTGTGGTGTTCAGTTCAAATTACTGTTCTGTTCACCAAATAGTCTGTCCGACAAACTCCAATTTGAGGGTAGATAAATGCAGAAATGAAAGGTGATCGTGATGAGATATGGCAGGGATTTTTGCAAGGCAGCAGGCAATAAGTAGCTCAAATGCAATATGGTAATGGAATTACAAAGGTGTTTCTGAGCTGTTGGGGAATCAAGTACAGTATTCATTTATTCCTAGTGCCTGCATTTTGAAACAACAGGGGAGAAACATTGCTATTATTTCCAAGTTTTTATATTTTGTTATAACGTAAAGGGGAAATGCTGCTGGTAAACACAAAATATAGAAGGGGAAAACACACTGTTACAGATAATGCAACAAAAATCCTATTACTTTCAAAAATACTACTGACTTGCAGTGTTAATGATTATTCATAGCTGAAATATTATCTTTATAGTATCCGAACTACCACAGTATTTGCCATTATTTGATAAAAACAGAGATATAAAAACCCAGGGAATTATTCTGATTAATCCTATGGCCCTGTTCACTGAGCTGTGTGTTACTGCATCTGTTCTTGCTAAAGAAGACGTTATCTCAAGCTGCTGAAAGCTGTAAGGCTGTGGACATATATAAAATACAGAGCACCAAGAGTCCAACAGTCAAAATAGTACCAGGACAGCAGTCATCAATGCAACTAATCTCATTACATGGGAGTAAGTGCTGTGCAATGGCAAATGATCCCCTGCACTGACCTTAGAGCGAAGCCTTTAACGCATTAAATCAAAGAGTAAATTTCTAATATTACATTGTTCCCATTCACTTCTTACATACTGCTTTTTTTCCACCCGTTTTCCCTCTTTAGAGGCTTTGCTCTAACTCCTAACAGATGCTCCCTAAATATATTCAGGAATATTTTTAAATGGCACAGCTGAAGCAAGCGCTGTTTTCCTCCAAATCTGGTTATGAATATTTGATATTCATAACACTTTTTGATATTCATAAGCACTTATTTTGCCTGGAAAACTTTAAAGTTTGCATAAAAAAATAGGACACTTGCCTATTCTTCTTTTTCAACCTTGCTAAAAAAAAAAAAAAAAAAAAAAAAAAAAAAAAAAAAAAAAAACCTGTTCAGCAACGTCTTCAAACATTCACAAATTTAGCTTCCTAACCAGCTGTAGAACTTTTCATCACTATCAGACAGCTTCCATCAGGCTGATAGAGAAAAGAAGGGCTTCTAATTGTTTTACAGCTGTCGTTAATACCAAGAGCTGTAGACCTGCCAACTGCCTTAGCAAAGATTTATTACCATGATTTCTATCAAAATTGTTTCCACAAAAAAGGAAGAAACAGATGAAAGTGCTCTGATATCCTGGTTCAGTGCCTTAAGGAATCACAGTAGCCTGTGGTGCACAAAGAAAATTTAGCTTCTGCTAGGCTTCTACGGCATCTGGAAAACGAGCTCTCTTCCATGGTCAGACAGCTGGTTGCTTCCTTCCTTTGCTGCTGCTGCTTTGGTGTTTTTGAACCATGCTAGGAAAGGACCTCTGGGGTTGCTTGAACCTGCCTAGTAACATCAGATGTAACCAGCCCCTCCAAGATGAGGTCAAAATGATGACAGCCCTTTCCAAACCTCCCTCGGCTCCACAGCACTTGGTCAAATTCTGGCTCGGTGGACTCAGCACAGCAAGGACTACTGTTGTTTCCTCATACTAAGGAAAGGAAATAGCTCTAAGATTTCTCCCTTTCTAAAAACAGAACTGTGGTTTACAAACTACCTCATGATGATTGTATAATGCTGTACTTTGTACACCCGGTTAATAATTGCTTGCAGCCTGCTGCTGATCAAAACCCTTCTGCTGCCTCCTCCACCCTCTGCTTTCCCCCACCACGATAATTAGGGAGTACCTTTATCAGGATGACAGAGGGGGAATATTTTTAAAGTTTTAAATGCTTTCAACTTCTTCAGAAATATTTCTTACCCGGTGGAAGTCATGGACGATATCAGCAGGATCGCTATCAGCAAACTCAGGAACTGGCACACTGATAAATTCTACATCTTCCTCCTCCAGGATCTGAATATTTTGCTCAATTGTGTGGTAGCGAGCACTCTGAGCCTCTGCCCCAGCCTCAGGTAAACTTAAGCCATCTTCAATATACTTTATTCCACAGAAATACACGCCACCCTGCTAAAAACAGTAAACAACCCAGCAACAAAAACATCGGTAGAAGTATTAGAACTATAAAACTAATATTCTCAGAGCACTGTGGAGAAGAAAAACTTGTCAGACTAGATAAAATGTTCTCCCTTTAATTTGATTCATAAGACTAAAGTAGGTGCCAGTTGCTATCTACAACAGGACCACGGGTAAAACCTTGATTGTACTGAACCCAGAGGGAGTCCTTCCCTTGAATTCATGGAAAACAGGATCCCAAAAGCAGGGGTTTAAAATCTAGTCTACAGTTTTGCATCCATTATCTGTGGGACACTGCGTCTTATTTTCAGAAAGACAACAAAGTTCCTACATCTATATGCATGCATATTAGTATTAAATTATGATTTAACAGTAATTATCATTTAAAGCATTGAAACTGGTTATCCAAATCAGCCTTAAAAAGCAACCTAACTCTGAATTTGGTCTTGCTTGCAGCAGAGGGTTGGACCAGATGACTTCAAGTATTTCCTTTGACTCTCAATTACTCTGTGAAGTTGCTTAGTTTTGCAAGGCTTCAGAAGTTTTGAAAGTTTACTTCTAAAATAGTTCATAAACAGTTTTAAGAAATGAAAAGGTAACAAGAAGAAATTAGAACAACCAATTTGTATCCTTTTGTCACCGTACACACGACATGTTACCTGAGTGAAGCGTAAAATATGAAGTCCTGATGAATTTATAGGCCAGATAGTTTTAGAAACATACAACTTATGCATATGTACATGTAATCAATTTAAAGTTTTACACTGAAAACATGCCTTTAATGCAACATTAACTCCATTCCTGAATGTTACCTTCAACTCAGATGTGACTCATAAACAAGTACCACAGGTTAGAATCAAGGTTTCTACTCCAGCTAGCTGGCATGCGTAAGGTGGAGCACCAGTGCTAAATACACATGAAACACATTAGTAATACAGCAGGCCTTCAGCTACTTCGAGTTTATTAATCCACCAAGATGCCCTATGCTCTTTAAGTATCGTTTGCAACGCTACTGCTCCCCTGCACATTAGGTTAACGTGATAGCCAAGGAGACTATAAACTGCAGGTTCAGCTAGAGTTTCTAATGTTTAATCACTCCGCCTTCCAATCAGCAGCTACTGAAATGGGGAGGGGGGTGGAAAATCCTGGTAGCAGGGACAAGAACACAGATTTTCTGCCTTCTATGTGCAGTAACCAGTGGGCTAGAGTGATTCACATTTTGTTTAGACTCTTCCTTTCTGACTCTGTGAACCTTGCAACCCCAGCAGTTTCTGAAGCAGGAAGAGTGTGCTTGGGCTGCTTCGGCAACAGTCCAGCACATCCAGCGCTGCCCAGCGACAATTCCCCCACAAGGCAGGCAATATATAACTCAGATCTCCCATGCTTCAGGTAAATGCTTCGCTTCTCTGGCACCACAGCCTTCACATGGCTCCTCTTGCAGCAGTGACATTTCTTTAAGACTGAAAATACATTTTGTCAGAGGTCTAATCTTGTCAGCATGGATTTGACTTGACAGAGCATGTTTAACCACATCGACTGGGCTTCGCCCAAGTTCCCTGCAGGGCCTCTATTTCTCATCCCTGCAGAGGTTGGAGTTGGAGGCTAGGAAGGAGGAGAGTCATTGCACCGCTTTGACAAAGCAGTCCCTTTCCTGTGTATTAGCCATACCCCATGCATCTAGGAAATCTGGGGCCAAACAAGGAGGCTTTCAAGGCTACCCACCTCCAGTATTCAGCACTGAAAAACAGGAGAGAGAGCAGGTGAAAATCTGGGACACTGCTAAACCCAAGTCCTGTTCAGATATAATCCTTTCTCTGCAAAGTAAGGTTTTCAAAAGAGTTGCTCTCTTATTTGCCTTTGTTCCTGCCTGCCTCTACCAACAGGTAACTTCAGAGCAGGCGATAACACTTTGCCTTTAGAAAAGCTGAAGTTTTAGAAGGATATATATGTGAGCAGCAAGGCTATTTGGTTTAGTCTGTTGCTCCTCTTCTCTCTTCTAAACGCAAGGCATAACAGAGAAAAAACGCAATTGTCCCATAAGAAAAGGTTTTGACTTACCTGGAATGCAAAATATTTGTACAGATAGGCACCTCCCAGGATCACACCAGCCAGCATAAAGGCCAGTCCAAAGCACATGCACCAGCACCAGGCCCTCCTCTGCCCAACATGCACAGCAGCATCCTCAGGGTCCTGCAACGCAGAGAAAGACCTTCAGGGCACTGTTCCAAGGCATGTATGACAGCAGATACTTCAGGCCCAGTACAAACATTGTATCCTTCAGAAAATGCTACATGCGCTTTATCACAATTGTTCGGAAATATATTTTATTTGGTAAAGTTTTAAACGAATTTATTTAAGTTGAAGTTTAGGAAAATTTGCATTAACAGTCACAGTTAATGTCATTGTCACCGACTAGATCAGCACACTTAAGCCTTTAAGGAAGAGAAAAATGTAACAAAATCTCCTGAGATACCTAATAACATAAAGGGAGCCACTTCACAGACTGCAGACAGAAAAATATCAGTTCTCAGGCAACCTCCATGCAATAACTGCAAAGAGAGGAAGTCAGTTCTGAAAGGTCAGGTTCTTTTTTATCTTGGCATATGCAATTTAAGTGAACCTGAAGGACCAACAAAAGATCAAAGGTAGTAAGAAGAACAACATATATCCTTTCCTATGTTGTTCCATCAGGATAAAAGAGACATTACCACCTCTTTGCTGGAGGAATAGTAAGAGTGGGAACGAAAAAAAAATGCTTTTTAAGTTGTTGTTAAGGAAGCTTTCTGTTCTAAGACAGTATTGGCTATGCCTCTGTCTGCTGTTCCTGTTTTGCTAAAGGAATGGCAGGATGTTTCCCCTTTGGGGCACTAGTTTGCATAACCATGCAATCCCCACAGGCATCCTAAGCAATAAACTGCTGCTTGCAAAATCTTTCCTCTATCAGCTACATTACAATGCTCTTTCCTCCCCAAAGTGTTTGCATAACTTATATTTAAAAAAAAAAAACAAAACAAAAAAAACCCACACCAAACCCAAACAAAACCCTCCATCTTTGAGTCACCCTCTTCCGCACCATGACAACCCTGGGAAAATATCAGAATTCAAATAAATACAAAGCAGTTCATTACCCCTTTGCAACCAAAAAAACAACAGAGCAGAATGATGACCCAGGCAAAATCATTACATCTGAAGAAACTAAAAACCCTAAATCAGAAAATGGACCATGAGGGAAGCACCTGACAAGGCAGAGATAGCTATGGTTGTAAGCCAATGTTCTGCCTTGCGTGGTTTTTTTGCATTTTTTTGGTAATTATGATGACTTTCCACTTGAACGAAGTTGTGGGCACAGTCCCCACGCTGCCTTGACCCAGTTGGGAAGGAATTGCCCTCATTTGGCTGAAGCCATCTAAGCAAGATGGACAGCAAACGTGGGGAGAAAGAGGAGCTTCCTGAGAATGACTCACCCCAACCATCCCCAAGAGGAGAAGTAGTCTTTTGGAGGGACTTACTTCTGTTCACTGATTATAGAGGGAAGTTGCTTGGTTAACAAACAGGCACCTAATTCACATGTAGCTAAAATGAGGTGACATGAAATCCTCCTTTACAGTATTAATTACAGAATTACCTTTCATACAGAAGTGCAGCTTCTTTGCCAGGAAAGAGTTGTCAAAATCTGATTCAGAAACTGAAGATATTTCACAGATTTGTTCCACGTTACCTTGCAAACTACCGCAGTAAATCAGATCGTGAAATCTCCATCTGTGGAGGTTTTCAAGACTTAACTAGACAAAGCTATGGCTGATCTTGCTTTGGCAACCATCCTGTTTCTAAAGGGAGGCTGGACCAAATGACTTCCAGAGACCCCTTCCACAAACATTTCTGATACACATTTCAAGGCAAAATGAGAGTGGCTAAAAACCAGTTGCCATGGACTGAAAAAGCAGAATGAAAAGACAAGTAACAGCTTTTTAAAGTTTTTACATTAGTAAGGAATTCAGTGTAAAGAATTACAGGATTACTAGCTGCATGGTTTTTAACTTGGCTGTCTGCAAAGGACATAATACCCATGGTAATCTAATTAACTTTCAGGTCAGGTTAAGATTCAGTATGGATTCTTCTATAATTCATCTCAATTATAAAACTAAACCAGGTAAAACAAGTATTTTTATATTGCCCCACATCATTAGGTAACTATTTCCCTTGATATTTCAAAGCTTAAAGGACACCCGATTTAAACTTTTTTAAATAGCTGTCATTCAGACTGTTCTAAGTTAATGTCAGAAAAACGGATAGCAAACTGGCTCTGGGATACAATGCCAAAGCATCTTTATTCTTCCCCAGTGCTGCTTTTATCCACCAACTCCCCTGCCCCTTTTTAACTCCAAGCAGAATTATCCATTAGTGGAATAACTGCCCCTTCTGTTTTTACATCGTTTTGTAAGTCCAGAAAAAATAACAAAGTATGTGTCTGGGAAATGGTGCAGAAGGCATACACAGTGTGAACACCTATCTGGAAATGGGCATTAATGTCAAATTGATTTTGCACAGGTCGCAAAAATAGCCTGAAAAAGAAAAGTAACTTTTACACTTTTAGCTGTGCTAGGAGGACAAGTTTATCAGATTCCACCCTAAATAATTCTGGTTTGATATATGAGACGACAGATGTAAACAACAGGTTTAAAACAACTCTCTTACCCTCTACCAGCATCTAGACTTTATCATTATTAATTCTGAAGGCACCCTAATGGTGGCACATTTGAACTATTTTGTATTTGTAGCTGCCTATTGCATTGATTTGTCCACAGCCTACAGAAAGCAGCACACTAAATTAGAGCAAGAGTTCAAGCCCAGTTTAGCCTCTTGCTTAGGAGAGAGCACGAAAGTACTGCATCTCAGTACAGAAGAACCACAGGCATTAAATAACACTGAAAACATTCACATTCTGTTGAAGGAGAACACAGAACTGCTTTCCTTCTGAATGTGAAAACTAAGTACATCATTAAGCAGTTTAAAACCAACTTAAATTAAAATATTATAAAAAACCTATACTGAAGCTAAATTATACTCGTATTAGTAGCTTTTCTGTAGCTAAGCTGGCTATACTTTTCTACTGTTGCTGTGACTGCTTAGTTTGGGATGAATCGACCCAAAAGAATAATTCATCTCTCGCTAGTATAAATCTGACCCTCTGGACTACAAGCGAAGAAAGTGCAATGGATGTTCAACCTCCTTCCAGGTGACTCATGCTCTAGAAGAAAAAGCATTAAGCGAAAGCGGATCCTGACTAAGAGGGACAGTGCTGAATTAGCACCTCTCCCCACAGTACGACTGCACTTTGCTCCCAGACAGCAGTGCCGGCTTCTGAAGCCAGAGCACAACATGAAACTGCAGCCTCACTGACTAATTTTTCTCTAGGTCAGCTTTCCCCTGCCAGAGGTATCTGACAAAAGAAAGTGTCGTGTACTTGAGGTGAAGACTGACCTCTAAATATATGCCCCTCTGCATCTGTAAGCAGTAATAATTAATCATTGCTGTTCAGGTCTTTCTTTCCCCTCATCCCTGCCCAATGCACTTCCAACTCCCTGGTGAACCCTCAGCCTTAAGAGGATGCCACAGAACTCATCTTCTCCGATGCAAAATGCCTTAGAAGGAACTGGATGCAAGCCCAATACTAGCTTGTTTCCCTTGATGAGCTGATTGTTCTAATTGGAAAACATTTGATTAGCCTATTTCCCATGGACAAGACATGAAACAGAACCATCTCTCTGCCACTTGTACATTAAATCCTGCAGTGCTGAAATTGAATGGTTTAGAACTTTCCAACCTGAACAAACTTCCTGCAGCTAGAAAACAAGAAGCATCAAATTCTGCATTATCTGAGATTGTGAGGAGAGAGATTTGAATCTTGCCAAAGCAGCTACAAGATGACTGCCGTTTTCAGTGAAGATTCCTTCATTAGTGACCAGGCAGCTAATGTAAAGCTGCACTCTGCCTCATTACTGGACCATGAAACACTTCAGTTTGTGGTAACATTTGTCCATCTCTATCTACCAAAGCACCTCACAATTACAGAGAGATGTTCACAGGTACATATTTATGACAATTCGCACTAATTATTGTGGAGCAGATTAAAAGAAAAAAGTTAATACCCCCTAAACCTGCAAACACTAGCAGTTACTAACAGCTACCGGCCATACATTCTCTTGCTCTTCTCAGTTCAGTTCTCAGTTCTTCTCAGGTTTTTTTTTGTTTGTTTTTTGTTTTCCTTTAAATGAATGCTGAATTTCAGAAGGACCAAATTAAAGTTTGGGGTAACATCACAAAATTCTTCTAAGAAGCTCCAATACTGAGCTACATATGTGTATAACTAGACTTGGTAATTACTTAGATTTTCCCCTTGTGGCTTTTTGTACATAGCTGAATATAATTGCTTTGACATTATAAAAATAAAGCAGCCTAAAAACTTACAAGGCATAGGTCTAGTTCCTATTAAAATGGGCAAGAAGATTATCAGATCTCGTTCCTTTACAGAAATGAAGGACACATCAATTATATTATTTAAAAAAAATTGTTATGAATCAAATCGGTAAGAATCCACCTAAACCAGACACGATGGATATGCTGCAGGGAGTCCAGACTACTGTGTGACTGTGGTGCACTTGCACAAAAGATAACGGCCCAAATTCAAAAATACAATAGCAGTAAAAATTATTTTGGGAGGGGGAAAATGTCTTTCAGAACCAACACACAGTCTTTGATCCATGGAGAAAACAGATGCAGAGTATTACTGAGCATTACAAATACTACCAAAAATGTCTGCAGCATAATACACAAACTGTCCATAATTACACATCTGAGAATAAAACATTTTATATATATACACACACACATGCAATAAAAGTTTACAATTAACGTGGATAGAACTGGCTGGAAGCTGTTCAGAACAGTTTTCTTTTGAGATCCTTTGTGTACCAGTTAGCTCACATGGATGGACAGAATGAAGTGGGGCAGACAGCTTCCTAAAGGCAAATATTGACCAATTGCAGCTTTAATTAGTGGAATGGGGAGAACAGAAGTTAATGATGACTCTCTAAGAGTGTTTTTTGATGAAGGAGGCTAAAATGTCTTGAAATAAAATATTGACCAATGGCTGTATAAACCGAATTGTTGGTCAGGCTCGCCTGCTCTGACTTGCAAATCTGACATTGGTAGAAAATCCTCCCAAAAGACAGTCACTTTAAAGGAACTTAATTTAGAAAGAACTCAGCATTCCTCCCATGGTATTCCTGCCTGAAGACTGCTCTAAGCCTGGTATTCTATTTATTACTTGTTGCAGATGGGAAAGTAAGGTGGGCTTTTGCAAGACTCCTTACTTGGCAGATGCTGCAAATCTGGAAGGCCATCATGCTGATCTGCCTCTTAAGCTGCAATTTTATACTTCCTAATAAAATTAAATTTAAATTTTAAGTACAATGATATTTTAAATTGCCAATTGGAAAAACAGACTCTACATACAATAGATGCCTCAGAGATCCCTGGATTATCACAAGGAGTGATGTATTCTTTCTACTCAGATGATGAAGCCCGAAAACAAGCAATGGTTGTTTACGTGCAGTTGATATCTGAACACTGCAACCCTTCTGCGGCAGCACTGCCAGTTCCTCTTCCGTCAAGATGGACAGGGACTTGTCCATCTGGCCAAAGGCTCTCTGCTTAAAGAATATCATGAAAACCAGACCTTAGTTCTGGTGTTGCTTGCTGCAGTCACGTAGCTTGGATAACAAGGTGATTCATTAATTAGAATTATCTATTAGGCATTTGGTAGTACTAACCTATTCCTGTATTTCTAAGATCTGTATATGTTCCATAAAACAGTATCAAATTTTGTAAATACAAAATCTATTTTACAGCACTAGGAAATCTAGCAGCAAGAAGAAAATATATTCCAAGAGATTTCCAAAGTTCTAAGTCCAAGGTCATTTTTATATTAGCTAAATGCTACCTTTCACTAAAAATGGGAGTGTTTTATTAAAAAATGAAGTGCCTGTCAAAGGACTCATTTTATGGTTCAAATGTCATAACTATCATGGAATAAAAACATGAATATAAGCAGCCAGTTCAAGATCATCTTAAAAAGAAAATCAGTGCTGGTGGATAGGAAGGAAGTAACATGTATCAGGAAAGATGGAGGTGAAGGGAGAACAAAAACAAATCAGAAAACAGGTGAGAAAAGGAAACAAACTAGAGAAAACCGTGGTGACACATGAACAGTTCAATTCCTCTGCAGGTAGTCATTGAAAATTACAACTGTGAAGGGAATCTAAAGGATGTGAATTAGCAGTTCACCCACAAGCTACGTCATAGAGGGACAATAAAACAAGCTGTCTTGGAAGAGTAATCCTGCAGCTCTTAAGTGATGTGAGTAATCCTGATTTACCTAAACACTGCTTTCAACTTCTGAGATAAGAGATGACAATACTTGATGGCAGCCAATGAAGAAGAAGCCTGTATTTAGTCTGCTGTTTTGATTAAATTTGGGAGCAGTATTGTTAAGAGTAGTTATTGTTAGCTTTGGTCTTTCATAGACTAGAAAGTGAAAAAGAAACAAACAAACAAAAAACCCAACCACAATATTTAAAATCTGAAAGTTATGTCTTTGTAGACCAGGCAATGACTTCCTTCAGGTGATTCACATGTACCTTCTGGCTATATCCTCATGCCAGGGTATCTACAGCAATTGTACAACTAACCACACTATATTTTACTGTTTTCTTCAAACTGTGTCCCCCAAATTGTTCTGCTTTTCGATATCATCCAACTCCCTTCTCTCACCACCAAACCCAGTGGTTTCAACCTTCTTGTAACCTCCTTCTTATCCTGTGTCTAAGCCCCCTGTATCTTTCCCCATTCCAAAGCAAGAGTTCTCCAGTCTCTGTCACGTGCAGAGTACTAGGCACACCTTATTTCCATTTCCTCCCTTCATTACTGCTACAAGGTACACCATTCACCGCATCAGTGGGTGACACTCTTGGGAAGAGGAGCTGGGCTATGGCCACAGAACTGCTTTACAGCTTTAGCCTGCCCCAACAACCAACACTCCTGTGCCTCTTAGCCTGCATTTTCACTGTAAACACACAGTGCCAAGGATTGTCCTCCTTTTTTTTCCTGTACAGCAATTAACACAATAGGATCTTAATACCACCTGATACTCCTTCTGAACATCAGGAGATACTTTTTTACTGTGAGGGTGACTGAACGCTGGCACAGGTTGCCCACGGAGGTTGTGGAGCCTCCATCCTAGGAGATACTACAAAGCCATCTGGACACAGTCCTGGGCAATGGGCTCTAGCCCTGCTTGAGCAATGGAGTTGGTCCGGATGACCTCCAGAGGTCCCTTCCAACCTCATCCATTCTGTGATACACTTTCACAGTTTTTAAGTAAGAGTTTAAGGAAGTTTTAGCTAACACTATGCAGGGAGAGGATTAACGAATCAGAATCATTAAAAAAAAAAAAATCCAGGAGCGCTATGGCTGCACCAGACAAGCAATACAGCTCTACACAGCCTTTATTTCCTTTGCCTTGGGGCCTTATGGTTCTTCTGCCTTGTATCCCACACCTTGCCTACAACATGAAACTTCAACAAAACCTACAACACTTGGAAAATGTGTCGTCTTTAAATGTCTGGACACTGAATTAAAAATTTCTTGTTCTGCTGACACCCACAGAGATCCACAATTGCCATTGGACTTTACCAAATAAAGAAAGTTTCATAGGCTTGTCTAGTGAAGAGATGGTAGAAGCCAGAGGTTTTTTTATATAATCTATACATTAGATCTAAAAATTAAATAATTATTGATGAATTTACCTATACATTTTCATAAACTAGAATGATGGAATTTTTTTCTGCATTCCACACCTATTTTTCTCAAGCATTTTAAGAAAAGGTAAGTGTTCTGGCACAACAGTTTGCAAGTCATAGTACAAAACATGCAGATGAAAGCTTGCAGAGACACAGAATCATAGAATGCTTTGGGTTGGAAGGGACCTTCAGAGGTCATCTAGACAACACTCCCTGCAATAAGCAGGGACATCTTCCACTGGATCAGGTTGCTCAGAGTCCCATCCAACCTGACCTAGAACATTTCCAGGGATGGGACATCTACCACGTGCAACCTGTGCCAGTGTTTTCACACCCTCATTGTAAAACATGTCCTCCTTCTATCTAATCTAAATCCACCCTCTTTTAGTTTAAAACCATTACTCCTTACCATTACATCTGGCAGGAGGTGCCTGTGGGGTTTTTTGTTTGGTCTATTTTTCAAAACAAGAAACCCCAAAACTAAGAGGTTATATGGGACATTTTTCAGAATACATTTTGCTTTCAGGAAAAAAAAATCACTACACCCTTTACAGTTACAACATACCCAACAGGGCATTTCATTAAACTGTCAAGTTCTGAAAAATACTTCACTTTTACACATTTACAAAATAAATCGTTTCCCCCACATGCATTCTTTGACCTATAACTGACTTGCCTTCTATCATACTTAGAAAAACTAAATAAATCTTTAACTTTAAATGCAATATTTCTCCTGACTTTATCCTGAATTAAATCAATGTTTGAAAATAGGAACTCAGAAGGCTCCTATTTCACCTAAACTGGATCAATACTAAATTATCTTTTTGACCTTGACTGTTGCAGTTCCTGTCTCTTCCTTATCCTGTTCGCTTCTTACGTCTGAAATATCTGTGCTTTTTTTCCTACAACTGCCTGAATCTCAGACATCAGTATGATGGAACACTATGTGGATTTAACCTAGATTTCTCTCAAGGCTATTTTCCCAAGCGGTGATGGCTTTTTCACCCAAGAGATCTCATTAGCATGCACATATGCACCACTGAGCCTCAGAATTTAATAACTCTATTCCCAGTTCAGCCACAGATGGTATGTCATCTCAAGCAAGTGAAAAACACCATGTCTCAGTTTCTCTCAGAAGTAGAATCCAGCATCACGGAAATCACTCAGGAGGTCTCTAGCCCAGTCTCTTGCTCAAAAGGAGGGTAGACTCTGAAGCCTGTCCGGGTTGCTCAGGGCTCTTGTCCAGTCAAGTTTTCAAAACCTCAAAGGACTGACACTTCAAAGCTTCTCTGGGTAACCTGCTCAGCATTCAGTTCTCCTCAGATTGAAAAATATTTTGCTTATACCCAGTTAGAAGCTCTAGCTTTTCAATTTATCACCACTCTTTTCAGTCAGCTCCGCAGGTGCTGGGAGGCTCCTGTGAAATCCCCCTGCAGCCATCTCACCTCCAGGCTGAACAAGCCCCACTCCTTTGGCCACTCCTCACAGGGCATGTGCTCCAGCCTCCCACTATTATGGGAGCCCTGCTGGATTTGTATCAGCTTGTCAACATCTTTCTTTTTTTGGATCAGAAAGCTCTCAGCCTTCAGTGGTATCAGTGAGTTGTGCCTAGCTAACTGTCCAGCAGGAGCCCTAGGCCTTTCTGAAGCAGATCAGCTTCCCAGCTAGGTGGTCCCAAGCCTGTCCTCATGGAGAGGTGAGTCTGTTCCAGGTACAGGCCCTGCACTTGTTATTTCTGGAACTCATGTGATTTTTTTCAACCCATTACTGTAGCCTGTTGGGGTCCCTCTGAATGGCAGCCCTCAAAAAACCATACCTTGCATAACACACACACGTTAGTGAATTAAGATGCATAGTACCTGTACAGCAAGCAGAGCTCTTTGAGCAGAAACCATTCTACATGCAAATGCAGAATAGCGTTTAATTGCAGCACTTATGAGTATCAGCACAGAAGAGCTGACCTTGAAAGGCTTACATTTAATTACGTCCTCTTTCCAGAAGAAACTGTTGTAACTGTCTGAAGGGCTTCACCGCAACAAACTATTCAAAGCCTGAAGTGGAGCACACACTCCAGCATTCAGCACCTGGCTGCATCGCACCCTGCACAAGCACAGATGCTGGCCGGTGTTCAAACACCTCACCAAGCAGCAAGAGAACTTCCCGAAACTGCAAACTTTAGGCAAGACAACTCACCACATTGTGCAGTGGCCTTGAAAAGCCATGCTCAGTATCCCAGCCTGCAAAGGCTTCTGCATTTTCAAATATATAAATGCAAGGGTTTTCTATATAGACTGTATCTTTTAAAAAAAATAGACCGTGATTCAGCAACCATGTAAGTAAGACCCACCCCAGAGATCGCCGTCCCCTCCCAGTTATGATCTCCACAGCATACTTTTTCCACTGTCATTCCACTGCCTCACTTTACTCTCGAAACAGCACAAAGCTGTAATCAAAAGCAAGAGTTTGCTGAACCCTAGGAGGAAGGCAACCACAAATTATCCAAGGATTTGCATCCAAGGAACTCTACACTTAAAATGCCTGTGGGTTTTATTTTTATGTGTGCATATATACATATATATAATAATATATATTATATACTTCACATATAAACTTTATAAAAAATACTGGTATACACACAGAGGGAGACACTATTTGGAAAGGGCAATCAAAATAACTTATTTCTTCCATGGCCTCCTTAATAACTGTTGGGCAAATATTGCTTTGCCATTTCTTTCATGGTGAGTTTTGTAAGGCTGTTGCACAAAGGGCCCTTGCTTGTAGATGCTGCATGAATTACTCAGATAGGAGCTGGAGACTCTCTATATACTCGTTGTGGTCCAAAGCCTAGGCCACGTGATATCTGCTGCAAAACCATTTCTGACTTCACTGCAGAGCTCAATCTTATTAATTATCTCATTCCTTTGGTTTACCACATCTGTAAAATTAGGACAGATATCCAAGTTTTATAAATTAGCATGCTTTTCATCTGTAGATTCAAAGTAATTTTCATGGAGGATAAAAAGCAGTACATGAATAGTAAGAAAATGAATGCTGTATTATTTTTATGGATCAGGAGACGAAAACGGATAATGCTAAACTTTGTCAATCACAGCATACATGGGGAAGGAGAGGAATCTATGCAATAGCTAATAGAACACACCATTACTTATACCAGCTGTAGTTCTTTATCTTAGAAATACATCATAATGTTTTTGGAAGCACAGAATAAAAACATTTACAATGACTAGGACAGTATTTACTTTCAAAGATATTTCCTGAGAGTCACATAGAGAACTGTATTCTTTGTTTGGAAGCTATTTGGTACTGTAGATAGTGGCTCCTGGATAGAAAATACATGTAATGCCGACAAATACTGCAAAATCGCGACTGCAGAAGAGTTAACTGAAAACACGACTGAAGGTAAGTATGCTTATCACTCTTATAGGCCCTCCCTCCCCCCAACCATTAGCAAAAAAATACTAAATTGCTGGTAAGAAAAAAAAAAGAGAACAAGCACACAAATAACAAAGAAAATTTATTTGTTTGAGTCTATAAAAACACAACTGTTAGATTACATTTGCAATGTAAACACTTCATTCAAATACTTCACAGGAAAAAATACCCTTATATACACACCGTCTTCTGAAATTAAACTTTTCTTGAAAAAGACATTCACATGTTGGATTAAATATTCATTATAATGGAAGGAGTCTAAACCATTTCCCTTGAAAATACTTTTGATTCCAAGAACATTTTGTTTCAAATGTTTGTTTTTACAGGAAAGCTCAGCATTTCATCTTGATCTACATCTTCAAAAATTAACTAATTTAACTTTAGCTTTTCCCAAGGAACAAGAACTTTTGGTTCCAACAGCCTCTGTTTGCGTGGTATTTTTCATACCACTATGCAATGTTAATATCAAAACCAGTTTCTTGAAGCTTATCAGAAAGAAAATATTATTGCATAAAGAAAGAAAGGAATGAACACAGGACGTATTTATGGCATTAACTATAACAACGTATTACAGCACATCATAGTTTTTCTAGATATTGCACTATATAAAGCTTCATCTAATTACGGACTTTGCCACATAACAATGTTAAGCAAAAAAAAAAAGTTCTCTAAATACACTTTTAGGGCAAGGGGCCTCAGCCAAGTATAAGTTTGTTAATCTGAAACAAGAAACTATCGGGAACTTCATAAAATACTTGCATTGTCTCCACGTTCATCCCTGCGCTGAACTCATATAAGCTGTAAAAACATGTACAGCCATCAGCCATTGCTCAGACAGACAAAACCGAAATGATACAAACAACTGACAAAGCAGTTATTACAAAGGTCTGGTAGAACACATCCTGTTTGAAATAGTAAATATATTTCTTCTGGGAAATGGTGGTTATTTCCAAGCAAAGCTTTGTATTTGTTTTTCTGGTCAGGAAGTGATGAGAGACAGAAAAGGAAGCGAGAATAGGTACTGACAGAACCCCTCTCTCCCACAGGTTCATTTCCATCACTGGGGGATGAGGATGACACAGCCTCTTTCAGATTAACTTTCTGAACTTTCTAACTTCTCATTCCAAATTCCTAAACTTACTTCAAAATAGCAGAAGATTTTCAGAGGAGCACCACAAATTTTTAAGAACCTGGGATTTTTTTGTACTGTCCTCTCAATCGCTGGCTACCTCCATGCAATAGCTTTAGGAGCCAAACGTCTCTGGACCGCAGTGATCTTATTTTCAGGAAGCTGCACTACTTAAACCAGATTCACCCTGTAAAAGGATGCAGTGGATGACATCAGCCATAAGGCTTCTTTTCTTAGGAAGTGTTCCTCATGAACAAGCCCTGGCACAAATTTTGTTTACACAAACTCATTTTCCCTGAGTTTATGCTTCCAGGTACCCACAAAACCAAATAAATAACAGAATTCTGAATACCCTTTGTGCCTGAAACTGGAGTGTTTTCATCTGAGGTCTGGTGCCTTTTCATTAAAATCTTAGCAAAGTCAAGGGGAAGTGGTAAAGAATTCAGTTTGCTAAAACTTTTTTTAACTTCTGGTCCTCTTTTAAATAATCATGCTTTAATCCAGAATGCTCTGACAGACTGCAGGAGCTAGTTGGTTTAATGACCTAGTTGCATCACAGAAGATACAGGAAAACACAAAGACTGCTCTTTCCCCAACAGTGACTGGTGAAAGTCCTATAGAAAATTTGCTGGAGGAAGGCTATGAAGGGAATATGGAAGCTCCTCCAAAAAAAACACAAAAACAAACCAAACAACCCCAAAACATCCATCTACAGACATGTCCCATAAAGCAGAAAAACATGCTTTCCTGACAGCAAACCAATAACCAAATGACTATTTATTAGTGTTTACACTAATGTATATAGTATATAAACACTATGTAACATGTATTTATATGTATATACACAGAGTACTGCAACTGTAAAGTTAACACCTTTATTTCAGAAACATGTAACATCAAGTACACAAAATCTAAGGGTCTTTCTACATGGAAAAAGAATGCTCATTAATTGCTCAACACTATTTCCCAGGTGGACCCTCTTACTCTGTGTTAGAAGTGCCTCTAGTTTAGTGTGCTTTAGAAAAGATTAAGCTAAACTGAAAAGAAACTAATTTTATAGTGAAGAGTAATAATGTTCTCATAAGGCATAAATGCAGAAAGCTGCTGCTTTCAAAATCCTTCACATTTATACTTTTACACTGAACTCTCTGCAGATACAGCTAGCCAAAAGACAGCTATGATACGTATGTGTGAATGCACAGTCTCCATCCACACACAAAGTTGGATTTGGTAAAGATGTGCTGAGCTTAGTGCCCCGGGGTGGGGGGATGCCACCTACCCTGGTGGAATGGAGCAACTGCCTGAGAGTTACTGAGGGCCCGAAGAGCTTTAGGGAAGGCTTAATCCCTTGAACAGACTCTGCAAAATGTCTGAAAACTTCAACTATGCTCAGAAGCATCTTTGGCTCTCCAAAGATCTATTGTAGAGAGAAATGTTAAAATACCACACACTGTTTGTTTGTTGGGAAACTGGGCCATAAAGTATCCTATTGTACAGGCAATGCGCGAAGCAGAAAATTAAAGGTGGCCTAAGAATCTTCACTACAAGTATTCTGTATTTTGGCCAAGAATTATGCCACAGGAGTATTATCTGACATCAGCAGCAGAGTTGTAATGGTAGTATGGAGCCACTTTCACAACATGCAATAATACTGATAGGAGATTTATGCAGAGGTAGGATTAGCACTCTTTGATTTTTAAACTCCTTTTTAAGTAGCATACTCCAATGCATAAGACCATTGCCTTCTGCAAAAGATTTCTTTTTTTCAGCTGTTTGTTCCAGCAACACATCCCCTGCTCTTCCCGCATCTTCCTCTCCTCCCTTCCTTACTTTATCTCCTTTTAGTCTCTGCATCAGAGGTTACTGGGAGAATTTTGGTGAGATCAGAGTATCTCTGTGCCACATCATCAGCATGTTTTAGATGCAAATACTCTTTAATAAGCCCTAGGAAGATTACCTACTTGAGAGTAATCCTGCAATGGCAGACAGAGTGGCAGTCTTTGTGACACCCTACCGGGAAAAGTAGCAGAATGAGACCATCAAAGAATAACCCCAAAAGCTCATTCCACAACTCTTTTTTTTTTTTTTTTTTTTTTTTATTTCACAGTCTTTGGTGTTTTTTTTTTTATTTTCTGTTTCACTGGATTACATGTGTAGATTTTTTTTTTTTTTTTTTTTTTTTACATATCAGAGTATCTGGCTTTATTCATTAATATCAACTGGTTTACTAATATCTCTTGCTGAAATCTTTGGAAGTTCTTGATAATAAAATTCTCAATAAGCAATTCTGCTGATCATCTTCCATTCCTAAGTGTTTTCATAGACTCCAAGGCCAGAATGCCTTCCAGGCCTTTCTTCATAAAAGAAAGCTTCACAAAATGTTGTAATATTTTTCACGTTCACACCTGTGATCCAGATCTATTTATTGCCCTATGGAAACAATGTCTGTGAAGACAGCAGAGGGGCGGAAAACAAACATCTTATACATGCTGTTTTGGAGACGAGACCTCTTTTCAACAATTTACTCTTCGGATGTGGTTTATTTTTCCCCTGTCCTTCAAAGAACTGCACAGGAAGAAGAAGTTCCTTGTGGAGAAGGTAAAAAGATTTGTTTCTAATGTATTTCTACTACAGAAGACGAAGTTCAAAGAGTCTATCTTGCACTTACCTCAAAGGTATCAAGTTTTACAATGGCCCTTAGTTCATGTTTTTTGGTCTGGGATCTGAGAATAAACTCCCGGACTCGAAGATCCAAACACCTCTCTGCTACGTGACATAATTTGATTCAGTATTGTTAATCCTGCATGGATTGCATAGCCTTTTCTACTAAAATTACAGATGACATTTCTGTACTTAGAGCTGCTTTTATTTATGCTAAAACTCATGCAAGCTCAAAAAAAAAAAAGCTTATTCATGAGAATTTTGCACACTGGTAGGTGTAGGTCTGCAGCTCTGCAGAGAAAATAGGTGGAAATGTCTCAAGGAAAATGTCAAAGGCTCGATATCCCTTAAGAGTGCTCATTTGCTTTTGGAATTTTCATCTGTACAGAGCATCCACTCCTAGCATGCTATTTTAGGACTGTTTTAAGTCTTGTTCAGGCACATTCATCCCCTGATAACAACGCAAGAACTTATAAGCAGCTCCTGTGAGACCAGACCACCTTTTGACCTGGTTAATAAATGTTTGCAAGTCTCATTTCTGGGCGAGGAAAGCTGCACTAAGACCTGGTCAAAGTTAAGGCAGATGCTGTATCTCATCCTCAGCTGCAAGTATTTACTGCTCTGTGTTAAGGAAATCATAGTCAAATAACACGCTTCCGTCAGTATCTGGACAGGGTCAGGAGGATTTGCTCCCCAGTGTACGATTAGCCAGATGTGTTTTGTTTGTTTAACAGTGGGAATGACAATAACAAACCCAAATTGGTAGGCTATATGGAAACAAACATCATCCAAGGCACATCTGGATTCCAACGTACTATGAAAAACCCTTTTTCTGGAACTTGTAGTTTGTGTCTTGCTTATCTGCTCAGTGTCAAAACGATCATCAAACCTGGAGTCAGGAAGTAACTCCACAGCTCAAGATGGGCTTGGGGAATCCATTACTATTAAAAGAATGACAGTCCTCCTAAGAACTACACACACACAGTCACCTAACTGATTTCCCCTAATTGCAGGCAATTTGAGGAACGACACTGTCTCATTTGTTGTGGCACTCTGCTCTAAGGACTTAAATACTTTGTTAGGAGTTTCATACATAGAGTAGACGCATGAAACTTACCCTCTTGGCTTACCAGAAAGATGTCACTAGAAAACAACTTGAGGTTCCCCTTGGTTTTGAAATGGCAGAGGATTCTGCAAGTGAAGAACCTGGCCTCATCAAAATCACAGCAAAACCTACCCTGGGGCACAACTTCGTACTGAAAATTCAACAGATCCTGCCTTCCCAGGCAGAATTTAATCACAAAGATTTAAGAAATTAATAGACACTGCCTCTTTTGCAGATCCAATCTGGTAATCCCGAGGCCTCATGGACAAAAGATTGTGAAAACAAATGAAAATACCAAGGCAAGCTGTTTATGCGCAGCTGGCCGTTTTTCAAGTTTTCATTCTCTTTTCAAAGAGTTTAGAGCAAATTACACTACTCCTCATTAAAAACTGGGTTTGATTACAGAGGCACAGAAACTGCAACCAAAAACCTTTATATTGTGAGCAGTTTTGCACTTCAAAAACTTTAAAGGCCGCTGCTGTTTTGTTCTTTGTTGCTGTTTGGAGACGCGGAGGGAAGGCGACAGCGACTGGAGTGCTGTTATGGGGCGGTGGGAGGCAGCAGCTCTTTGTTCCTTTATTTAAACCAGACCAACTTTCAAGGCGAAGTTCGCTCTAACACATAATCACCAGCCTTTGCAAAGACGCTGCGGCACAAGCACGGCCAAACCTCCAACTTCACCCTCGCCAAGTGCTCCCTGCCCTGAAGCATTTTAGGTTTGCGAGCTCGCCAGCAGCTCGCCGGAGTCATCCGTGCGGCCTCAGGGGATTAAACGGGGTGTGAAGAACCTGACGCAAGGAATCCTTCTACACGCAAAACAACTTCCGCGACCGACCCGAACACACCGAAGAGACACCCCGACCTCCCTCCCCACCGCAGGCAGAGGCTGGGGACAGGCTGCCGGACCGGACGGGCAGCCGGGCTCGACGACACCGGCCCGTGGATCCGGACGGGACGCCGCAAAGGAGACGAAAGGGCCTTAAAAGCCGAGCTGGATGCGGTCCAAAGCGCCGCCGGGCTAAGAGAGTAAGAAAAAACGAAAACCAACCCAACCATCACAAAAATCCCCAAAGTAGGGAGAAGCGGAGCTTTAAACCTCGTTCCGTCAGCCATTTTAGAAGCGTGAGCTGAGAGG
>NW_010422730.1:17946-35280 GCF_000710305.1 Buceros rhinoceros silvestris | reverse complement strand
TGCCGTCCCGGGGTGAGGCGTTTGCACGAGTGAACCGAGGCCGCCTCTCCCGCAGGCCCTGCTCAACTATTACTGTCAAGAAGGCTACTTCCACCACGTCCGGGCTGCGGCGGAGGAGGCGCTGGGGCGGCTGGGCAACGATCCGGTGTTCCTTTTCTACCGGGCCTACGGCACCCTGAGGGCAGGTAATGCGAGGCTGGGGAGCTGATCGTGTGTCCTGCTCGCCACCGCCCTCCCAAAACGCTGCTCTTCTTTGTGTCACCAGATTCGGTCTTCGAGCTACTGCGCAGAAAGAAAGCAATGTTACAGTGTCTGAATGCTTTCCATGTTTACCAGAGTTTCATGATCTGTTACTGCTGCCTGCCCCGCCTCACCCCACCCCACCCCAGTTTGAATGAAACTGATCTACACCACGTAGTGCTGCAGTGAGAAAAAATGAGCATGTAGCTATTTAATTATTTTGATGATTACATCAGTGTGGTTCAGGTAAATAGGTTCCTTGGAGGGAATTTGGGCCTTGTCCAAATGCCCATTGCATTGTATCACAGAGATAAATTTGATTGATTCAGCTAACATCTCTTCCCTTCAATGCAATTGTATCTAACTTTGTTGTATCATTCTGTATCAGAGAAGCTGACAGCTAATACCTACTGGGAGGATCTTTGTGTACATTAAACTGTGTTGAGGAGTTTATTTAGCTAAATTTATATTTCAAGGATGTCACAGAATGCTAACAAGTCAGCCAAAGTGGGGGAGGACTGTGGCAGGAAACTAGGAAGGATTCAAAAGATATTGAGGTGGTGTATCTCTTCCCAAACTCCCTGACCTTTTTTGTTTGTTTTACAATCATACATTCCTATTTTTCAAGATACTCTCTCTTCTATTGATAGTCAAAAGATTTGCCCAAACAAGATAAAAATCCTGGTTATATAAAGAGACAGGAGGAAAAGGAGCTGCTCAATGCCCTGTATAAAACAAATAATAAAGACGATTTTCATCTTTATGGCAGCTGGCAGAACTAGCACATAACTCCTTTCAAGTTCTTTGCATCCAGATGCTTTTTTCTTTCTTGTGCGTGTTTGAAAGACTTGCACAAACAAGTGAAAATGGATGTGTGGTTAGTGAAGAAAGTTATGAATAAAGTGTTATCAAAAACAAAGAAGAATAAATAGAGGGGAAAAATTTACGTCAGATTGAGGTTGGATGCTGACATTCTCTGTCATGAAAAATGTTGTAACTTATTCTGCGCTTCTTTTCGCTAGGTAACATCCAAGAGGGTATTCAACAGTTGGAGTCTATTAAAAACAAACAGGAGGTGTCTCTTTGTACAATGATGGCTCTGATTTATGCCCATAAAAAGAGCCCTAATCCAGGTATGCTTATTAAGACCATAGTGCTTTATTTTTAGACCATGTTTTAAAGAGCTGTGTTTGAAGAACTGAGAGTTCTAGATGAAGTCTGCCTAATTTAAAAAACTATGCTGCGGCTTTGCATTTGACATAGTATCTAGTATTGAATTGAGTGACATTTATCAAGATGGTGAACAAAAATACCAAGAAGACAAAACTGTGAAGAGTGATTGTTAAAACACTAAAAAACCTAGAAATTCTGACTCATCTACCATGACGAAAAATCTTTCATGGGGAGAAAAAATGAATCAAGCATCTTGTGATTGTTTTTCATTCTTTTTGGATGTTGTTACTTTTGAGCAGAACGACAATCAAAGCCATGTCATTTCTATCTTTCAAGTTACACTGACCTTACAAATGGAGAAAATAATTTTTTGAACATTGATATTCCTTTCTCCAATCTAAAAACTGGGGGTATTTTGCGAAGAATTATATTCTTAAAAACACAGTCAATTTATTAGGTAAAATTGTTGCCTTTAAACTAATTCCCTGGTGTCTTCCTGACTGTGCAGATATGTAACTGTTATTAGCAATTTTGTTAAGTGGTATGATGTGAAACAGCTCTGACTAATGACATTACTTTTATTCGAGTCCCTGAGGATTAATACTGTAGAGCAGCAAAACTATCATTCATTTCAAGACTCTGAGAAAGTCATGGCTTCCTAAAAAGCACCAGAAATGAATGTGGGTAGAAGAAGTTACTTGGCAGTAAGTCCCATACACCAAATGATATTTCTGTGTGGGATTAGCCTGATGAGAGCAACTGACAATAACAAGGAGGATGTAAGAAAATGAACCTTAGTGTTAAGAAACAACATCACATGTTTTCCAGGGGTTCTAGATCTAAAGCAGCATTTCAGGGCTGCTCTCTATAGTTAAGCATTTACTTATTCAGGAGACCCTAGTATATATGTGAATCTTATTGTCGAAATTCCATTTATCTGGCAGAAGTCTCAGCTACCAATCTAAGGTTTAACAAATAGCAGGGTTCTTGCACAAATGGCTGTGTTGATGGGAACCCTCTTCTGTGTTTTATCTCTGTACCCTATTAATATTTTAATTGGGAGGCGTTGCCTGTGTGTTTATCAATATATAATACAGAAAACAATGTTTGCTTTGGAAGCCCTTGTACTGCACTTTTGAGATGCTATTAACAAAAGCTCTGAACAAAACATTTTCAGATCGAGATGCTATTCTAGATTTGGATGCCAAAATGAAGGAGCAGCGTAAAACAGCAGGACAGCAGGCTCTATACTTTGCTGGCTTATTTTTGTGGCATCTAGGTAGAGAGGACAAAGCCCGTGAATACGTTGATAGAATGATCAAAGTTTCTGGTGGTGGTAAAGAGGTAAGATTTTTTTTTTTTCCTGTGTAAAATAGTAACAGGACCAGATATACTGTGAAGATAGACTTATTGCACCAATGCTATTTGGAGGTTTCCTTTAACTGCTTTGTACTCTAATTCTTTCTTAATGTCATAAATTCACTTGACAGGACCCAGTAAAATTCCCATAATGATTTTTTGTGTGTGTGTGCTAACTATTCATTTTCACTTAACAAATGAGGGGTCTGCATTCAGCAATGGAAATAATGTATAGTTATGCCAATATTACTACTTGATACTGAGCAACATAATTCCTAGCAAAAAACTAAGTGTGAGAGTCTCACTAGAGGGAGGCATCTGTTTTGAATCTGAAAACTCAAAAATTTAAATTTTTGATTTAAATTTAATTTAAAATTTAAATTTAAATTTAGATTTTAATTTTCAGCAATTGTTAAAGGCAAAATGTCTGTAGGGTTTTCCTTAATGTAATTTGTTTTAAAATCTGTGTAAGTGTTTATGTAGCAATGTCTTCTGCATTTATATACAGACACCAAAATTCACTGAATGTTTGATCTTTAAAGAGGTTTTGAAAACTTACAGTGTTGGTGTTTTTTAAAGGAGGTATAAGCTTCAGTTCAAGGAGGGAACTGATCACAGTACTCCAGATGTGGCCTCACGAGGGCAGAGTAGAGAAGAAGAACCTCCCTCAGCCTGCTGTTCCCACTCTTCCTAATGCATCCCACAATACTATTGGCCTTCTTGTCCACCAGAGCACATTGCTGGCTCATGGTTCATTTGTTTTACACCAGGACTCCCAAGTCCTCTCCACAGAGCTGCTTCTCAGCAGGTCAACCCCTGACCTGTACTGGTGTATTGGGTTATTCCTCCCCAGGTGCAGGACCCTGCACCTGCCCTTGCTGAGTTTCATTAGAGGATACACCGGGCACATTGCTGGCGGGCACATGGTGATCTTACTGTCCATCGGGACTCCCAGATCCTTCTCTGCAGAGCTGATTTCCAGCAGATCAACCCCTATCCTGTACTGGGACATGGGGTCATTCCTCCCCAGGCGCAGGACTCTACACTTGCCCTTGTTGAATTTCATTTAGTTCCCCTCTGCCCAGCTCTCCAACCTGTCCAGGTCATGCTGAATGGCAGCACAGCCTCCTGGTGTATCAGCTGTACTGGTGTATCTTCTGGTATATATATCAAATATAGCTGATTAATATAATTGATTAATTTAATGCTGGAATTAATGTTTTAGGTTGTTTGGTAGATTGGTTAAAATTTCAAATATGAACTTTAAATAGTTAAAAATAGATCCTTTGAACTCTAGTTTATTTTTAGGTTATTTCTACTCGTTACTGTATCTAGTATAGTTTTTTTTTTACTACCTAGTTAGTGAAGAATCCCAATTTATGTTTTGTTTACAGGGGTTGATTTTGAAAGCATGGCTTGATGTCACCTCTGGGAGAGAAACTCACATTAAAAAAGCTGTGAAATACTTTGATGAAGCACTGCAGGAAGGCAATGACGTTTTTGCTCTGCTTGGTAAAGTAAGTTTACTTCATGATTTTCATGCTTCCTAAATGTTGTTAGAGTGATTAGAGAGATGCTGACAACAGTTGCTAGTAAGTGGGCTTTTCTAATGAGTAGAAATGTAGCTCAGTCATACTTTTTTTTTTCTTCCAAAGGAAAAAGCTAGATTTTAGCAGGAAAGAAGTTTGAATTGATATATGAAATTGATTAAGGAATATGGAACAGTTAATCACTCAGACTGATTACTAGCACAATAAAAATATACTGACACTTCTGTTTCTTATGGTAGGAAGCCCATTTTTAACAGTTTGTAGTTAATTTTAAGGTTTGTAAGACTTCTCACCTTCTTTGTAGATTAAGATGCAGATTATCTTCTCAGTTATGTGAGTGTATGGGCTTTTGATGTGACATCTTTCCCTTCCATTAGGCACAATATTTTGAGGTCCGGCAGAATTATTTTGCAGCTCTGGAAACTGTGAACCTGATAATTGCCAACTTTCCAAACTTCATTCCTGCGTTCATAAAGAAAATGAAGCTACAACTAGCCTTGCAGGACTGGGAGCAGGCAGTTGATACAGCGCAGAGGTTGAGTATGAAGTAGCATGCTACTAACTGTGCTCTTGCTGAGTTTATATTGTAAGAACACTTTGAAACAGAAGTTGATGGGTTTCAGTTCAGTTTTGTATTAGTTAAATCGGTTTGAAAACATAAGTTTTACCTAAATTAACTTTTATTAGAACCCAGCCTTGCAATTCTGTGAGGATACTAGATGAATATGTGAATCCGTATTAGATGGAAGAAGACCTCTTTTGAGGTACGCATAAAGTTACAAAGCTGCGCTTACAATTGAGAGCTGTGACTGAAAGTGACTGTGAAGTACAAGTAATTTTATTCCCCTTTTAGGGTATAACAGATGATTGAGCAAAGGTTTTGGTTTCTTCACATTCACCTTTTATTTGGCTTTAGACTGTTGCAGAAAGATGCCTTCAATTTAGAAGCCATAAGAATGGAGGCCTTGCATTATCTGTGCAGGGAAGGAAATATATCTGAGGTGAGTCTTTTTATTAGTAGACTGTTGAGCACAACACAGCTTTTGTAGTGAGTAGATGCCACATGCACTATCTTCTTTATGTCTCATCTCATGCTTTGTCTCTTCCTGTGCTACAGTGCTCATCTGCAGGAAGAGGTATTCACCTATTCTGACTCAAATGGCTGCCCTAGATTATTGTTAGGGTGTTTTCTGGATGCCAAGGGAAATGTAATAAAGCCAAACAGAAGTCTTCTATGGACAGTTAGTTAAATCATGTTGATTAGAATCATCAAAGCAATCTTTTATTGATTAAATGCTCTTTTGATAAATTGATGCTATTGTAAACCTTCCATTAAATTTAAGTATTTTATTAATTGAAATAATGAGGTCTTGCAGGAACAAATATCTGGAAGGGGGTCACAGTCACTTAACAACATGCTGTGATGTCAGGTTGTGTAACCTGTGCTTTATTCAACCCTTTTTTTTAACAGTTACTGGGGTTATTTTTAGCTCTAAGAATTCTCTTGAACTTTTCCTTATACTCCCAAAATCCTTTTCTGCATAGAGATACATTTATGTGTTTTGTACATATGGTGTTTCGGGAGTGAAACTTGCTTGTATGGTCCAGGAAAGCAACTTGCTTGACATGGTAGGGTGTAGACAAAAGATTCTGGGGTAAAACGTCACATGTGACTAATACCCATGTCTAGAAAAAAAAATTAAAAACTGATGAGGTCTACATCTAAAAACTTATTAAAAAAAAAACCGTGCAATTTATTGTAACCTCAGAAATATTTAAAGTTCCATAGGTGGTTTGAGAAATTGTGATGTTAAAAGTGTGAGCATGTGGACGTGCTTTGGTTTTGAGCGTGTGTGTCAGTATCACACCAAAACCCAGACAAGATTCACAGATCAGATTCATTAGACTATTTTGCTGGATTGGGACTCTTCTGTTTTTTCAGATTCAGCTAAGTCTTTCACTTCTATAGAAAGCATGTATAGAGGATATGTGATCTACTTTATTGTCACTTTACTATTGCAAAGGTTTTTTCTAGAAATTCCAAAATAAATCTAACTCCTAGACCTGGAAACTTCTGAGTTTAAGTTTCAAGATAATATTGCGTAGTAAAATATGTGACTAGTTTTGTGTCAAAACTGTTCAGTTGTCCTAATCTGTTAATTCTTTCTGTTACTTATGTTACTACTTTTTATCCAAGGCTTCAGCAAGACTAGGAGACCTAATTAAAGCACTGGACAAGTTAGAACCACGTAATTCACAGCTCTTCTGTAAAATGGCTTTAGCTTTCAGTAGAACAGTGAGTACACTTTTTTTCTTAAGCAACATACAACTATTCAATATATCCTGGTTTTTGTTGGACAGATGTTAGGTGTCTGCTAAAAAGTAGAAGATTGCAGACAATTGAAATATATTACCTAGTGTAGCCTTTGGTAACTACTTTTTAGAAGTTTTATGTTCAGTATGAATTGCAATACTTAAGCTGTCTAATTCCATACATGTTTTTACTGCTTGCTGTTAAATGAGAAGCAAGTTTCCAATTAAAATATACTCAACTGTCCACCAACCGTATTCTTAATGTGGGAAGGTGACAAGGTTAATCACATAGCCTTGCAACTGATGATTTCTTTAATCTTTGTGTTTATCAGAATCTTTTTACGCAAGCATTCAAAGCAACCATCAACTATTCCTTATTGTATGGTATTGTATATTTATGTTTGAATCCAGCACACTTTAATGTCACAATTTTTATAGAGTTACTACAAATTATGTTAATCTTACATGAGATGTTGTGGCTTATCTGCTACAGCATTATTCAGTGTGTTTTTCTAGGAGAATCTGAAAAATAAGCAAAACTTAAGGTTTAAAGATTTTTCTTACCATTAGTGTGGCCAAAACCAGCTCATCCTCCAACATACACAAACCTTAGTTGAAAGAGCATCTAATTTGGCATCAGACAATGCAGAATTTGCTACTGAACTTGGCTACCAAATGATTTTACAAGGGAAAGTGAAAGAAGCTTTAAAATGGTACAAGACTGCTATGACACTTGATGAAACAAGTGTTTCTGCGCTAACTGGTAAGGTCTTACACTTTCTTTTTGATTTTGCTGGTGTAAAGGCAGTTAAGATTATGCTTTTTTGATCGAGTTTTCCTACTACTGCTACTAGGAAAATCTAGAAATATTAGAACAGGAGCACTGGGCAGTACTTCCTGATTCATTTTGTGCTGTCTTCCTTGTAGCAATAGTTTCTCCTCACTGGATATGTCTTTTAGTCTTCCTTTTGAAGTGAAACTATTCTTTTCTGAATTAGAACTCTCAAAGCAATGGTAAGGACAGAGATCTGGCTGTACTGGGTGGGGTTTTTTTTTTATTTTACTTTATTTTATTTTTGTAGTGCCTAAGAACTCTTAGGCACTACAAAAATAAAAAAATTGAAGGGCAGTTGATAGAGCAAGCCGTCCATGGCTACATATGTGTCTAAAGTAGATTGAAAAACATAATGAAGTCTATAAATATCTGATACTTTTGATGTACATGTTATATTCTTTGAAAAAAATTACTTCTGGTGAAGTCCAATTGCTGTCAAGAACGCGTAGAGTAAATATGCCATACCTGCTTCGCAGATTTTTTCCCTTGTAATTTTTTTCCTTGATTATGCCATTGCCTTCTAATCTGAAACTTCAAACACTATGAAAAAAATTAGTTGGTAAGAGTGATTTGTGTGTGTGATTGGGATTGTGTGTGTGGGATTTTTAATTTCATTTTGCTTCTTATACTATTTCTGAGTTTAAAAGCCAAAGATGTACTGTTTTAAACTTTGTAATATAAGGGATGAGCTCTTTCCATCAAACTGCTTTATAGCATTGCGTATGTTCACATACCAATCGTGTATCATCTATGCTAGGTATTTCTAAGTACGTAAAATCTGCATTACTATAAGTCTTCATCTGTTCTTTCTTCTCGGATGCTAATTTATGAAGAGGTTGAGGAAAGCTGATTCTGAAAAACAAAGTGCATGCTTGACCAGGAAGACGAATCTGCAATAAAATGTTTAAATATATTACAGGAATTATCCGTTGTCAGCTAATACAAGGGCAATTAGAAGATGCGGAGCAGCAGTTGGAGTTCCTTAATCAAATTCAACAGGCCATTGAGAAATCCGGGGTAGGAAACATCTTCCTTCATTAAAATACTTTGATTACAATCTGGATTGTGATTGAAGTTTTAGTTACTTGAGCAGAGAATTCTTAATGGGGTACCATTAAATTTAAATTTCAGTTTTTCTTCCTATCTATCTGTTAACTTGTTGCATAACTTGACAACACAAGGCTGTTTGCTTGCAGAGCCTTCCTGCAGGGCTTTATCTCTGAAGGAAAGTTTGAAATGTCAGGGAAGGATATTAATTATTTTTGGGATATTGCACTCGGAAAAATTTAGAGCTTCTTGAAAGAATTAAAGGAACTCATTGATATTATAATCAGTGTTATTTACAGTGAACAAACTAAATGTCTTACAGTATTCCTAAATATAAAGAAGAAATTACTAACATTAATAATTATGTAATATTGTATGAGTAACAGATGAATTTATCTGGAATAGGGATAATGTTTTATTTCTTTCTTTTCTCCTGTAGGAATTATCTTTTTTGTGTGCGGTCTTAGCTATGAAAAAGCATAAGAGACAAGAGGAAGTTATTGCCTTATTGAATGATGTTCTGGATACTCACTTTTCATCTTTGCGTGGTTTTCCTCTTGGTGTGGAGTATTTTGAAAAACTAAACCCTGATTTCTTGCTAGAAATCATTAGGGAATATCTTAATTTTTGCCCAGCACAGGTAAGCAACTGTAAATTATGTCTGTCTGAAAATGGAAATTATTCTTGGATTTAATTCTGAGATCAGTTAATATGGAAACAAAAATTTAGAAACTTTTCCCTCTTAAAATGTGAATTTATTTGAAGTAGAAGTGTGTTTTAAGATATACTGCTATTTAATCAGAATAACTGAAAATAAATCTTTTGTGAAGTGAGCAAGTTGCAATAATAGCACCTGAGGAAGCTTGGGATGTTTGTTGAATGCTCTGTGTGTGTATTTATACTTAAGTATATCTTTTTTTCAGGATACTGTACCAATACAGTGAGTAGAGCTATCTGAACGTGAAACTAGGATGTTCATGTTGACAATCCTATTGAAATTTGAAATATTTTTGGCAGCTCAAGATATCTTTTCTATATACATATGTTCTTTGTTTTAGTTTCTTCTGTGTGTTGGTAAATATCAGTGGAATGTTACTTTTTTATATTGTTATTATTAATTCCAAAGAGAATCTCACTTACTTAGGTGGGTAGTTTTCTACTGAACTGAGTTTCCTTGTGCTAGTTTTGTAAACAAAGGCATGTAGAACTTAATAAATTGAGTGGGGACCTGACATTGCTAAAGCAGAAGAAACGTATTTAAACTTTCTTTAAATAGTGTCTTCCATAAATAGATTGTTCTTCTGAAATAGCTGGGAGCTAACTTTTGTTATCCTGTCATGAGCAGATTTCTGGTGTAATTTTAGAACCTTCCAGTAAATATTTGTTTATGTACAGCTTTCAAATCTAATAGGTAGTTTTCCATTGTTATGATCTGTCCCACCATCTGTAATGAAATAGTAACGTTTGAAAGTCTAAACCGTCAATAGCAATGACAATTTCATGTTGCGGATGGAGATAAGTAAGAAGTGTCGTTCTATGAGGTAGTGTCTTGTCTGAAGATTTCCCTGGGCTGTATTCCAGAAGTACTTAATGGCAACAATGGTTTTTAATTTGGAATGAAAACTGTTTTTCCCAAACTATTGTTCATAGAAAGATTTGTGAAATAAAAGATAGGCTTTTCCCGAGGTTTCATTCTCCACTGCAAAAAAGAGTTTGTGGTACTAGGAAGTGAGGCGTTTGGCCAGCTGGTGGCAGCTTCCAGTTTGGTAGTGGAAGATTGCTGTTTCCCTTGGCATGGGTCCTGTGGAAATGTTAGCTGTGAACAGAAGGATCTCCAGGTTGCCTTTTCCTTTATGTGTAACAGTTAGTAACTAGTTAACTAGTTAGTTACTAGTTAAAATAATAGAGGCAAACAATGTTTATGATAACGAGCAACTAAAATGTGGTACATTGTACTAGCAGTTTGGCTGAAAGCAGCTATTCCTCAACTGCTATTTTCAGTTTGTTGCTAGCAGCGCGGATATGTTTTGAGGAGTGGAATGAGAGTAGGAGCAACAGGACCAGAATCTTTTTTTTCTCATCCTTCTGGTCATTCATTCCAACTTCAGCTCTCCTGAAATTTAGTTTATGTTACCATTGCGTTGGAAGAGTTGGCATGGGAATTCAGAGAATGTCACCAAATGTTTATGGACTGACTCTTCAGCTTGTGACAGGTCTAAAGTGTTTTTTCATTGAAGTCCACGAGGCTGTCTTGTGTTCCTGCTGATATCATGAAGCTGCCCCTTTAAATTTAAACCACGTTTTTATATTTCTTCAGAACGACAGCTTTCAGCTTTTTGGACTGAACAAAATAACAATGCTTTGCTATTGCTCTTTTGAGCTTCAAATAAAGCTCAGGCTTAAAATGAAATCCAAGTCGAAAACCCGTCAACTGAAATGTTGGGTTTTGTTTTATTTATTTTACTCCAGCCTGCAAGTCCTGGGCAGTCTCCTTCACCTCTTCTCAAGCACTGTGCTTCTGTTCTTGAAACTGTGGTAAAAACTGTACCTGGTCTGCACCAAGCTTTCTTTTTGCTTGCAAAAGTGAAATATTTGTCAGGTAATAGTTATATGAATGGTTAGCTATTCTCCTCTTTAGTTTCTTTAATATAAAAAAAATGAATTTCATGCTTTTAGATTATAATGAATATTTTTCTTTCACTGCAGAACACTGCATTGTAGCTGAGTAAGGAATATTTGCACTGCCTTTTTGCAGTTGGTATCAGTGTATCTTATTTGTACAGACACTGAAATATGGGGTTTTTTTTTATCTATTGCTTCCAAAAAAAGATCACTTGTCTGTAAATCATTCGATTTACAGATGGAACAATGGGAAAATACCTTACCTTTGACCTGGTTTTGATTTAATTTCATAGCTACGTTGTACTTCGTATATGAGTTCATTCACTAAATGGTCATTTTTTTTTATTATTTTTTATAAAAATTGTGAAAAATTAATAAATGCTGTATATTTAACCTCTGTATTTCATATCAACTACTTTTTCACTTTCCCTTTTTTGATTTCCTAGGGAATATTGAAGCAGCCCATAGTAATCTACATTACTGTCTTGAAAAGAATCCTTCTTATGCAGATGCACACTTACTGATGGCTCAGGTGTATTTGGCTCAGAACAATATTAAACTATGTTCTCAGTCCTTGAAAGTTTGTCTGAGCTACAATTTTGAGGTGAGTTGGGCAAAAGAATGAAAACATTTTGTTCGGTCAGTTGTATGAAGTTGGATGGTTTCTTTATATACTTTTTAAATTGAACTTTTTATGACTCTTCCACTACAAGTTTGATATCTAAATGTTTATGTGAAAATGGTGTCTGAATGTTTATCGAAGAAATTGCTATGAGGACAAACCCATTTCCTTGCAATCATGGTCCCATCTTGGTTTCTTCCTCCAAGTGATGCAAGAAAGCTGAAGATTAAATACCTAGGTAGGGGCCCCTGGGGGGCTTTCAACTTTGTACACAGTTACATTTCCCTTATTCGAGATTTGCTTTTCATGTGAACCAAGTTTTAAGAAGCTGAAGAAATGGCAGACAGGAATTGTGCCAAATAATTAATAAGAAGTCATCATCATGGCTTGGCTTCGTGGACAAAGATTTGGGAAGGGCTTTACCCACGCTTACTGCAAGCGCGCTGATGGCTGAAAAGGCCAATGCGGGATAGGCAAGTCCGGTTGCAAAGAGCACAGCGGAAGGTCTCCTTGGGTGGTACAGTCGAGGCACGGTTCTTTCTGCGCTGTCTTTTCTCCTCGAGACTGATTCTACGCATGCTCTCAAAGGAGACAGCAGCGTTATGTATGGTGTGTCTCCAAATCTCCCGATTGGAGGCCAGGGTGAACCACTGATGGTGGTCAGTATGGCCAAGGCTGAGGTATTGTTTCAGGGAGTCCTTATATCTCCTCTTTGGAGCTCTTCTCTTGCAGCAGCCAGTGGCGAGTTCACCGTAGAACACAATCTTAGGGAGGCGGTGATCCGCCATCCTGGAGACGTGCCCTGCCCAGCGCAGCTGCGTTTTCAGCAGCATGGCCTCAATACTGGTGACCTCTGCCTGTTCAAGGACAGCAACATTAGTCACATAGTCAGTCCAGTGGATGTTTAGGATTGTACGGAGGCAGCGCTGATAAGAAGTACGCAATCATTAATAGCCCAGTGAAGTGTGTGTATAGCAGTGTGGGTGATGCTCAAAATCTCTTAAAATTCAGTCTAGTTTCAAATAACGCTGAAATGAATGTTTTTCTATCCCCAAGACTCATCTCATGTAATTGTTTTTCTTTTGTAAATGAAAATTTACTTAATTACTAGTCCGCATGCTCTGTGAAAATTATAATAATTCGTAAGTAAATTATTGAAATTGGGTATATTTAGAGGAAGGAAGAAGCAAAGACAAATATTTTAAAAATAAGTATGTCAATCATCTTTCATGCATAAAGTAAAATTTGGAAACTCCTTATATCATAATTTTTTTTTTAGGTGAGAGAACACCCTGTTTATCACTTAATTAAGGCCCAAACCCACAAGAAGATGGGAGAAATATCAGAAGCTATTAAGACCTTACGGATGGCAAAGAATTTGCCTGGAATGAGAAAACCTATAGCTTCCTCGAAAGCTAAAGGACAAAGAATTGAAATTGATGCAAGTGATCGTGTGTCTATCTTCCTAGAGTTAGTAGAAGCTCATCGTTTGAATGGAGAACCGGTAAGATGGCAAACTTGTTAATGTCATACATACCCGAAAACAATTTCCTCTTCCCATTTTCTGTCCTGTTAGTTCAGAATAGAAAATCACAACCTCTTTTACCAATGGGACTTTCTTGGTAAAATTTCCAAGATGTTAATATCTGGCTTGACAGCTTGTACCTTAAATTATACAGAGGGGAGAAAAAAACCCCAACTACTTGCACGTGCTCAATTTTGAGTCTTCAAAAGCCCTTTTAATTTTGAGGAGGAAATACTGTTGATGTTCATTTGCTGGCATGTAGATTCCTGTTTTGCTATCAGAAAGCTATTAGAAATATTTTTGGATTGTGTCCTTATCTTTGTGTAGCAGCATCCTTACTATCAGCTGTATCTTAATAAACAGTAGGACGCTACATAGGCTTAAGTGTAAGGGAAACCATACAGTCACATGGGTGGAAGCGACCCCTGGAAGTCATCCTCCTGAAAGCAGGACCTGTTAGAGCAAGGTGCTAAAGGCATGGTCCGGTTGAATTTTGAGCATCTCCTGTATATATGCAATATAAATATTTTCTTTACCAAAAGTTTTTCTAGTAGTTCATCGCACATAAATTCTATTTCTAAAATCAGGAGGAAAAAAAGCATTTTAAATGTTTTAGCAGAACAAATAGATACTATGTTTTGGTTGGTTTGTGTAATGCCCCCAGACATTCATTTGCCTATGATGTCTTCATTTGTGGCTGTTCAGCGGCAGGCAATACATTCATTCTAATTGTTTTATTATTTGTAGCATGAAGCTGCTATAATACTGCAAGAAGCCATTAACGAATTTTCTGGAACTCCTGAGGAACTACGAGTTGTGATTGCAAATGCAGATCTGGCAATTGCTCAAGGAGATGTTGAACAAGCCTTGACTATGCTCCGAAATATTACGCCTGAACAGCCTTACTTTGTACAAGCTAAAGAAAAAATGGCAGATATTTATCTACAGTACAGGAAAGATAAGAAGTTATATATTGGCTGCTACAGGTAAAAATTTGTAGTGTGTATATATATTTTCCTAGATGTTTAATGGTAGTATGATGAGCTCATTTTTTCTACTACAATAAGTCAGAAATATTTAGTGACATCATTGATTTGATTAAGTGTCGTAACATTTGAAACAGGAATTGGAAGTCCTGCTTTGGAAAGATATCTCAGGTTATTTTTGTTTTATTTTCAGAAATAAAAACTAAAATCTGCAGAGGATTAAATTGTTGTGCCCTATTTGTTGTTCTGTAGATACCAGTATAGATACGTTAAATATTGAGCAAGATTCTGTCTTCTGTTTCCAGAGACCTAGTAGAAAAACTGCCAAGTGCTCATACTTTTCTTCTTTTTGGTGATGCATACATGAATATTCAAGAGGTAAGTGCTTGCTAGAGGTGAACAGAATGACTGGATCATTTTTTGAATGTGGCAAATTGAGACAGTGTAGCATCCAGTCTCCAGTGGTAGTTGGCAACCAGAAACTGCTTTATGTTGGATGTAAAAAACCATAATTACAAATGTAACTGTTCAAAGTTCAAAGAGAAAGCTGTCTCTCCTAATAATGTCTTTCTGAAAAAAACTGTTCCTTCTAATAATTGACCAGGTGAAAGTCAAGGAGAGAATTTTATCTAGAACACTGACCAATAAGACTAACAAAAATCTAAAGTGAGAGCTAAATTAAATTCAGAAAGAAGTTGGAGATGTTTAAAAGAGTTTTGAAGCATAGAGTAATTCTAGGTAACTTAGAAAACTTGAAAGTTTTAATTAAAAAAATTAAGTTATTGAATTCCTATACATTTTTTACATCCTTTGTTTTCTTGATAAACTGGAAATGTTACTCAGTATTTGTAGAAGACAGTGTAGTCAAACGGACATAGGAATTTGAAGAATACACATTTAAATTCATATTTTGAAATAATAGATTGGGTTAGGTCTTGTAACTAATAGTTTAGATTATTAGTTTGGGGATCTGTAGGTGATTAATGGTTGTTTACTTTTTAATGTTTGCATGTAGTGTTTTTCCTTCACGAAGAATTATAAAGCAGGAGGAAATTTGTTTAGATCTACTACAACATAGCTAGAGGAGAGAAATGGGTGATCATCCAATACAGTAATCAGTTTGCAGTAGTTTGTTAACTAGTGACAATAGTAGTAGAGAAATTTCAGTGGAAAAAGAATCAGGTTATTGCAAACTCATTTGTTTGTCAAGTTCTCTTCATATTTGGTTTTGGCATGGAAATATAAATTCACACTGGCTTTACACTTCGGTGATTTCAGTGACCATTCTTCTCCCAGAAGTATTGTAGGTTATGAATCAATTGGCGGTCATTCCTGGAGGTATTACCAGATTTTGTTTTCTTTACGCACTTTTTACCTTAATCCTTGACTTCTGTGTTTTTATCTTTTACTGTTGAAGCCTGATGAAGCCATAGCAGTCTACAAGCAGGCCTTGAAGAAAAATCCAAAAGACCCAGCTTTAGCAAGTAAAATTGGAAAAGCTCTGATCAAAACGCATAACTATTCAGAGGTATTCAGTAACTACTCTTAGGCTAATGAAGTGTTGTGTCCATAATTGTCAACATGTGGGCTTCTTCTCATTTTGTTTTCAGATTTAGTAGGAAAAGCACTTTAAAGTGCTAAACAGATTTTTTAATCTTGAAACTAAGTTTGTAGACCCCCTTCAAAATACCTGGTCAGTCAGCTCTGTGGCCCTTGCACGGGACAGGGGAGGGAAGGAAGTGTTTTGGTAAAGCCTGGGAAGGAAGAAATCAGGGCTGTAATGCTGGGGAAGTAGTGTGATTGTACTCTTAGTACTTATATACAGGAATCCTGAACTTGCGTTTTTTATGTTTTGTTTGCTTCTCAAAGAGCCTTAAATATAATGTTCTCAAATGTCTTTTTGGAACATGGAGACTTAACTGTTTTGTACTTACAGTATTTGCCTGCATATGTGCTGTGAAAGAAGCTGAGTTTCTTATTTCTTTTTTGGAGGAAGCCAACATCTTCCCAAGCTGGCATATACCTTCTGTACAAGTGGCTTTGATGTGGACTGATAGAAAAGTTTAAATTGTAGAGGAATAAGTGCCAACTTCCTAACTTTCAGTACTGCTTTTTTTCCTAGTCATTGACATAACAAACAAATGGGTGCAGAAAGTGCCTGGTAGCGCAAGTAAGAGAAATAGCCCTGTGCTTTGTTTTAGCAGCACCTCTTCCATAAATGCTTAGCGCAATTTTCCTCTGAAAGATTCCTGTGAACTTCCGTGGAAGTTATTTCAAATAATGGTCTCTCTATCTCTTTTAGACCTGGCAGAAATTAATTAGGAAGAGGGCGATGAAGATGATCAGGAGCCTGGAGCATCAACCCTATGAGGACAGGCTGAGGGATTTGGGTTTATTCAGCCTGGAGAAGAGAAGGCTATGGGGAGACCTCAGAGTAGCCTTGCAGTACTTAAAGGGGGCCTACAGGCAAGATGGGGAGGGAGTCTTTATCAGGGAGTGTAGTGGTAGCTCGATGGTTAACAGTTTCATGAGGGTAGATATAGATTAGATATTAGAAAATATTCACTGTGATGTGGTGAGACACTGGAGCAGGTGGCCCAGAGAAACTGTGGATGGCCCATCCCTGGAAATGTTAAAAGTCAGGCTGGATGGGCCTACAGGCAAGATGGGGAGGGAGTCTTTATCAGGGAGTGTAGTGGTAGCTCGATGGTTAACAGTTTCATGAGGGTAGATATAGATTAGATATTAGAAAATATTCACTGTGATGTGGTGAGACACTGGAGCAGGTGGCCCAGAGAAACTGTGGATGGCCCATCCCTGGAAATGTTAAAAGTCAGGCTGGATTAGGCTTTGAGCAACCTGGTCTAGTGGAAGGTGTCTTTGCCCATGGCAGGGGGTCAGAACTAGGTGATCTTTAAGATCCCTTCTGGCCCAAACCATTCTGTGATTCAGGACAGGACTGTTAGCTCTCATCATCACTTCTTGTCGGATTTAATACTGAGTGAAGGTTTCAGTCTGAGTTTGTGTATTACCAGCTTAAACAAGTGATACTGCACACTCTT
>NW_010422730.1:15952-17838 GCF_000710305.1 Buceros rhinoceros silvestris | reverse complement strand
CACTCTTTCAGTCATTGTACTAATATGCCATCGTCTTGCCTGTTTAAAGTTGCATGTTTATAATCATTGTGCCAGGAGGTTACCTAAGGAGAAACGTGGTGTTAGCTCCACGGAGTAAACCCAGAAGTTCTCCATCTTCTGGGAATGTCTATTTAATAGATTTTTTTTTCCCAAGAAGTCAGTTAAAGACCAAGCAAGTTACCAAGGAGGGACTGGGGATTTCTGTTGCATGGAAATCCCATTACACGTTGAATGTGAAATATTCAGTGTGTTCCACGGAATATACAGTTTTTATATACGTGACATATGAGATATTTCTTGTGTATGCACGGTGTGATTTAGTGAACTTCACTTCCACTGTTCTCAGGTTGGATAGAAGGAAGCTTTTTATTTTCAGCACTTTGTGTTTGCAATGTTAGGAATTTTCACTTGCCTCTGTTTAGGTCAGTATTACAAGCAACTCAGTATGTGATTCCTATCTTGCTCCATGATACCATGAGACCTTTTGTTTGTGTAATAATCTAATGTACTGTGAGGGTTCCTACAACTGCTGTAGGAAAAACTTGTCATCTATATGGTTATGGGTGTTTCATGGACTTTCATTTTATTTTGAGGCTTCAGCTATATTATATGTAGGATGCTTAAGCCTGAATAGATAAACTGCCTGATACATACATTATGCTTGTTTAAACATACTCTATTTCAAAATAATAGAAGTTAATGTAATATTTCACATTCAATTTGGAAATATAACTTCTCATTTTTGCCTTAGGGAAGTAACATCTTATTTCAAGACTATTTAAGTTATTTTGAAGTTTGTTGCTTTTTAAACTTAAGGAGTAATAGTTTATTAATCCAGAACATAGGGTTTTTTTCCTTGAATAAACATTTGACTTTGAAAATTTTTCTGGTCAGTTTTTATGTTTAAAAATGCAAAGAGAGAAGAATTCTGTCTGTTAGATTATGATTAGCTGGTATTTTTAATCTTTTCATTACTTCTTTTATCTTCATGTCTTGCAGGTAGACTTTGAGAAAATATTTGTCCTTTGTACACAGTTAAACATAACTTTATAAATCCAGTCTGACTGGAATTACACAACTTCAGCAGCTCATGAAAATGTAATTTAATTGGCAGCGATCCTATTAAAGTCGGAATGTGATACTGTGGTTAGGCTATGTAAATGCATGTTTATCAAAATATGGGCTCTAGTTATTCTATTTATCTTTAATTTAGTATTACATTTTTAGAAGCCTGAACTTGCAACTAAATAACATCTTTTTTATACAGTATTTATTAGAAATTACTTGGTTACAAGGGAAGCAAAGAAAGTAGGGAAAACTGTAAGCAGCATGTCATTAAACATCTAAGTAGCAAGGCTGTTATCTTTAAGACTTGTCTTTAAGTAATACTCAGATTTTTTGTTTCTTCCTTTTAGGCTATCAGTTACTATGAAGCTGCATTGAGAAGTGGTCAACAGAATTTCCTCTGCTATGATTTGGCTGAGCTTTTAATGAAACTGAAGCAGTATGAAAAGGCGGAAAAAGTACTTCAGCAAGCTTTAGATCACGAGCCTGGTAAGAATGTTATTAATAAGAGCAAAACATGCAATTTCTACTGCTGTTTGTATTTTCTATGTGATCCTAAGGAATAAACAAGTCTATGTAAACCTTTTTTGAACTGTGATACACAGGAAACTATTAAGTGATAGATGAGAAATGCAGTCTTAAATAAAATTCACTGACATTTAAAGGTGCTTTTGCCAGGACTTTTAGACTTGGAATATCTGTGATAGATGAAGTCAGTAAATACAATAGCAGAGCTCCACAGTTTTGTGCTGAGAAATGTTCTGATTCTGAACTGATTGAGTATAGATGAGTCATTCCTG
>NW_010422730.1:13289-15845 GCF_000710305.1 Buceros rhinoceros silvestris | reverse complement strand
TTCCTGCTGTTACGGAATGGTTGTTAGGTGGTAAACGCTACCCAGTGTCCTTCAGAAAAGAGACTGAACTGTTGAGGATGTCCCTTAGGGCCCTCTTTTCATCTTAGGAATATGCACTTACAGAGCTATATTGGATTTTTTTCCTTGTTTTTGTTAAAAGACAATTAAGAAGTTTTAAGGTATTTAGTGTGAGCTATTGAGCAATACCCTTAATTAAGGAATTTTTTTTCAGTGGTTTAATTATATTTGTTACCTTTTGTGGCTATCTGAATACAGAAGTAGTTAGTATTACCAAGTCATAAGTTTTTCTTATGTCACTGTTTTACTGGTCTTTCATACTGTGCAGGCGAGTGTTGATTTTCTGACTTGTTTACTTCTTACTGAAAAAATCATGCAATTTAACGTTGTATTCCTGTCTTCATTAAGGTTAATTTAATGATCATGCTCAAGACAGCTTGATCTAGTGTGGAAGGAGAAAACATCAGTAAATACAGTTTGCCCCATGTACTTTAAAATCTTCTCTTCCATCTTGCAATAAAGCAAAAAGTACATAAGCCAATATCCTTTTTGTACATCTTTGATATAGATGCATTCTCTGCAGGAAAAAAAAATCTCGTTGTTGAATTTGGAAAATAATTGAATAGTTTAATACCTGTTTTATAGAAATGCTAAAATATTCTTTGTTTAAGAAAAATGATGTATAGGACATGTACTGGAGGGAATGATATTACATGGTTGGCTACATGGTCAAATCTCTGATTTAGAATACACACAATTACAGCACTTTGAAGACTGTTTGCTAATAAGAATATAGCTCATTGTACTCTATACTTTTTAATTTTCACAGAGATAAACTATGGATTTTGGTGGCTTCTATCTCTCAGTGTGGAACTGTGCTCAAGATACTGCTTTGTCAGTAGATTAAAATGCGTACAAGCCAGGGAGAGCTTGTATTCTTCAGATATTATTTTATGCATATATATTTTAACTGTTATTCAAAAGTAGCTTGATGTATTTTGAGTAGATACTGAAATAATTAAAATAACTGTATTTGTATTTATATCTGTTTCAGATTCTAGCAAAAGAAAACCAATTTGAGGTCTGACTGGAAATTTCATCAAGCAGTCATGCTTTTTGGGTGTACATTGAATCATTGAATTGATTTGGACATTTTTCATTGCCTTTAGACAAGAAATATCAGGGGTAGCTTTATTTGCTGTCCGCTTACGTCAAAAGCTTTTCTTTCATGTTTCTGAGAATGCAAATAGACTAGACAATTTTTAAATTATTATTCCTTTTCAATGTCTCTGGCCTTAAATCTCACTTTGTTAGTGGATGGAGTAAACATTACTACCTACAACACACTGAGTCAAATCACAGTCTTAAATAGATAAGGTTGAATTGTGAACTTCTCACTTAAGCTCTTGCCTGGAGTATGTGGAGAGCTTCAGCTTTGAGTTTACCAGGATCAGTTCTTACAAGATTCATGATTATTTAATGTAATTCTTACAGTTAATGAATTGTCTTCTCTGATGGAAGATGGACGTTACCAGGTGCTTCTAGCAAAAATTTACAGCAAAATGGAGAAGATTGATGAAGCTATTGTTTCATTACAACAGGTAAACAGGAAAACAAAAACACCTATGAAAGCTTGCTATGTCCTCACTTTTATCCCTAGTTTCACTTTTATTCAAGTTTATAACCTTAGTATATTTGTGAATGAGGAAAACTCGTATATAGTAGGGTTAAAGCACCAGTGACTGGTGCAAAATGTAAAGACCGTAAGTGGTTAGAAAGTGTTAGCTTTTGTGAGCAGTGTTATGTGAATTTTAGATCAGAATGCAGGCTTACTGGAAGCCTGCATTCATGCTATGCTTTCATTTGTGTATGGAGCATAGTTTTAGCAGAGCAGGTGAAAGCAAGATTGGCTATGGGTACAGCTGGGTTACATATCTTTAGCTCAGCCTTCAACACCGCTCACAGAACAATCTGGAACAGTTTTCAGTGGCTACCTGTCATTTTGTTGTACTGCTGTTTATTTTGTATAGCAGTAGTAAGATCTGTTCATTCTGGAGTTAAATATTATCACTCAGACTAAAGCTTGAAAGATCAAAGCTGGAAACTAGAAATAATCCATTTAGAAGACGCTTTCTCAACATAAAGGTTGAGCAAGAGTTTGTGTCAGTACAGTCTCTTCTGTTACACCCCCACTCTGTAACAGAACCAGTAAGTAGATCAGTTATAAAGATAATTGTACTTAGGAGTTAAAATCCTACTGATACAGCTATTTAATCTGTTGTTAACTTACTTCTTTTTCATTATAATGTAACCCATTCTCTTTTAGTAAATTTCTCCCAAAGCAGTCTACATCTCTTACTCTTTAGTTCTTTCAGGTTTCTTGCTATATAACACTTTAAAAGCTGTCCCCTCCCATTTTTTCTTTTGTTGTTGTTTCTGTTACTGCCCTCAGATCTGCCCTTCCTTGTACTTGTTCTCTTTGAAATTTTTTGCTGCTCCTTGTGCTGCTGCATTCATTTATAGAAAACCACCTGTATT
>NW_010422730.1:0-13165 GCF_000710305.1 Buceros rhinoceros silvestris | reverse complement strand
GCAGGAGTAACTGCTCAGTCATGTTATTGCCACTTCTTAAACAGGTTTCTTCCCTTGTTTTTCAGAGTGATGTTAGAACCCAGATTTGTGTTTTAATTATCTTCCCTGCTAGGGAAAGTGGTAGAAAAGTGAGAAGAATAAGAATAATATTAGTGCTTCATTCTCTTCAACTTGTGAACTTTTAAAGGAGTAAAGCAGCTCTTCTGAAATTTTATTTCAATATTAAGATAGTTACAAAACTGCCTAAGCAGGAAGAGGGAATCTCTTCTGTGTTAATTGACAAGAATTCCGGTTGAAATCAAAGGAAACTGATCAAGCATAATCGGAATTGGGCATAGCTATTTCCTTATTTGCTCTCTTTCTGGGCATCTCCTATTAACAAAGAGCTCTACCTCCGTGCTTCTGCTAAACTTTTCTTAGTCACTCCCTAAATGAAGGCTTTTTTGGCCCCCTCCTATTTCTCTTCCTTTTTTTTTTTTTTTTTTCTTTTTCCTAAGTTTTCTTTGCTTTTTAAAGGAGTTTAGGAATTTAGTAGGGGGGTTTTTTGTGTGTGTGAGTTGCATAGTTCTATCATTTTTCTTTCTTTTTTTTTTTTTTTTTCTCTTTTTCCTAAGTTTTCTGTGCTTATTAAAGGAGTTAAGTACATATGCTTTCTGGGTTTTGGCCTCTCAGATCTGGTTTATAAACCTTATAGAAAGTTTAATTTTAAGAAGAAAGCAGGTAACACTTCTGTTGAATGCTTTTGATGTAGGAAGGTAGCTTGGAAGGAAGTTCTTAATGGGAACCCGTGGAGATGATAATAAGATTGTTCTAAGCAAAACTGTAAGGCTTGTGTGCAAAAGCATTGCTTTTCTCTTCAATAATGAGGCTTTGGTCAATGATGTCTTACACCAGCTTGTTTGTGATTACAACTCTGCTAGTAGTTAAGTTGGAATGCAACCATTTGAACTGGGGAAGAGGTTAGTCATAAATAATGCAAGGCACAGAAATATGGGGGAAATTTAGACTAATAAAAATGCATCGTCACTGTTCAAACGAATGCATTTGACCTAAATATTCCTTAGATAGAGTATTAAGTTTGTTCATACCACTTTGCTTCAAGTACACAACAGGTAAACTGGATCCCTCCCTGGCTTTTGCTTTAATGTCCCTTTCCTTAAATTTCACGGAATACTGTCAGTATGATTATCTCAGAATCATGTTCTGTAAAGTGTAATTATACGTTATAGGATTGGCATGTAGTTGTTATGCAGTATTTTAGAAAAAGTGTATTGGGATTCCATCTTGAAAGTAGCGAACACTAGGCTGTATTGAACGCTAGGTTAGTTCTCAGCATCTTTTTAATGTGAATTTTGAGGAAGCAGTTTGTAAGTTTGTAACAGGTTGTTGAGGGAGAGGTATTGGGAGATTTGGGTTGTTTTGCTTCTTTACATTGATGTTTTTTGTAGTTGTAGACATTTTTACCCGTTTTTTTTTAATTATTATTTGGGGGGTTTCATCTATAAAATACATAGTGTGCTTATAAAGCCTTTTAAAAATTTAATTAGATTATTTTAAAGTAGATAATATAAAATTCATTCCTTTGAAAAGTTTTGACTGTTCACTCCTTTCCCCACACTAGGCTCGGGAATTACAAGGCAGAGTGCTTAAACGGGCTCAGATAGAACAGCTGGATGCAGTTCCTGCACAGAAACAGTTAGCAGCTGAAATTTGTGCTGAGATTGCAAAACATTGTACAGCCCAGCGAAACTATGAAAAAGCAATTAAATTTTACAAAGAAGCTCTTATTCACTGTGAAACCAATAACAAGGTCAGTTCTCCCTCTGACTATTTTGCATTGTTTTTTCATTCAGTTTTGTTATCTAGCAATACGTTTTTCTAATTATCCGCAGTGCAGAAGTATATTTACAATTATTTCTGTTTTATGATCTATAGTCTTGAACTTGCCCTGCTTTGTTGCTTATCATGGTCAAATGGTTGTATGTACTGCTAATTTCTGTCTTACTGAAACTCCTGATTCAAACGGTGGTCTGCACACACCGAGTTGTCCGTTAGATCGTATAGTGAGCCTACCTTCATGGGCTGATTGAGGACGTGGAAGGGATATGGCATGGTAATAATGGAGATTGTTTCAATTTTGCTTGTTGCCTGTCTTCTGGAATGAAGTCCCAGTGATTTCGGTCAGTTCAAACAGTTTCCGTCTCTTCTGTCTCTTTCAGACTTTTATCTGGACTTGGTAGGACTATGGGTTTAGTCACAGAATGTTGCTGTTGTTGAGCAGCGATTATTGCACAGCTTTTCTCTTCCCTGCAGTGTCTCTTTCACACAAGTCGGCCTGTTGATAAATGCTGGTAAATTTGAGCTTATTTTTATCCCCCTCTTCCTTCTTCTTTCACAGGCCTGGGTTTTAGAGATAAGAGAGGGAGCTGTGAAAGTCTAAGAAATTTATGAGCACCAAAATTGTCAACCTTAGTGGGGTTTTCTTAGATTAAAAATAAATAAATTTTTTGTCAAATTTCCGCTCTTTTCTAGCATAAGTATGCTATATATTTAGGTGTATGTGGAGACTTCTTATTTTGCTAGTTCTTATTGCACAGCTGTCAGATTCACCAGTTGCTCAATTGTCATCCTATCACCTGGTTTTAATACTTGAACTTGTGTGTTGTGGTTTCAGGAATCTAGGTCCTTCCTAAAGCTACAACTTCAGCATCTTTGAGTCAGGCTTTTGTCAAGACATCCTGTAAGAATGATGAAGGAAAAATAAATTGAGAAAGGAATAATAACATCCATAAAATCTTTGAATGAGAGAGTGACTTCCTCATTCTGCCGTTAAGAGTGAGGAGACTACCTGTCATAGTACAGGTACAGCTATGGCTTTTGTGGTATGCTATCCCAGTAATTTAGTATCAAAGTCGTAATATTTTCTTCTGTCTTTCACACCAATACTGAAAAACAAGCATGACATGTCCCTTCAATTCTTGCTAAAATCATACTCTTGAGAGACTCCTGTCATAACAAGGTATGCTGTGCCCTGACATTTGTACTGAATATTTGTAAGACACGCTTACTGGAGATTTTTTTATTTAATCCTGCTTCACTAGCAATAGAAAACAATGACATCTTAGAAAATCTAAGACTGAATTTCTGATTAAGAACTTGTTTCCTGCTTAGAGTAGTGAAAGCAAAATACATTTGGTTACCCACAACTAGTATAAATGAGTCATCTCACTCTATTTCTATAGTTTCTGTAGATTTCAACTTGTTTTCTTCCCTTCATATTTAAAAAAATTACTAGTACAAGGTTGGAATTGAATTCATTTAGATTACAGTATATAAATTTGAGCTGTTAAACTTGTGCCTATATCTTGATGTCTCCACAGAGATTATGTTCCTTAATTATATATTGAAGCATTGGAAATTGCTTTGAAGCTATCTGTATTTTTTCATCAGAACAAAATCTCCTGTATATTCTAACCAGAATAACCCAAACCAGATTTGAAAATGTTGCATTAAACAAATTATTCAGCTAAATGCGAAGAGATTGCAGGCCACGTCATAAGGGTTTTGGTTTATGTTGTATTGTTCCATTTTACATAGTGAAATGTGGTAGGCAATACCCTACCTCGTTTTTCTTACCAGGTTAGAGGCAATGCATTTCCCAGATGCAGACTTGAAGTGAATCACAGACTGCATTAAGCACACCGTTTCACAACATCATTGTTTCTTGGTTTGGAGTTGAAAACTTAGAGACCACCTCCAGTCACTAGAATCTAGTATTGAAGTCCAGTTTATCTGATGTTCTTCTCCGGCTTTCCCAAGGCAGGAAGTGTTCCTTGACTGCAGGCTGCTTTTCAGTCTTCCACTGTTATGCACATAAGGACAGTGGCTTGAAGAAAGCTTCCATAATTAAAATTCTTACATGCTATCTCCATATCATTTCAATGCCTGCCCACCTGCCTTTCTGTTTCAGAATTATAGAGTGTAAGTTTGAATATGTAAATAACAGGAAGTAGGAGGGAAACGGTTGTTAAATATTATGCAAGTTGCTTTTGTATCCTGAACAGGATGTTCAAAACAGTATTTTGATTCAGAAGTGCCTTTTGCGAGTGTAACGAGAGGGAATTGCAATGCAATTATAAATGCCTCCTTTTAGAAAACAAAATCAAAACACCATATAAAATTAAGCAGGACTGACATTGCTTACTGTTTGTAAACTGCTGATTTTACTTTGTGATTGGTTTTACTCCTGTTTGCTTCAATGGGAGCTTGATTAAATCTGTGGCAGCTCGTGTTTATACACTTTTCTGTGGCATTTTATTCAGAATAGTGTATGATGGGACTTCAGCCTGAAGTGCACATGCTTATGTACATTTCAGTTGGTTAATATTTATTCTGCGATTGCTTCTTAGAAATGGATCTACACAGTCCTAATGTATTAAGTTTGGAAACGTAAATAAGAAAACTGTTTCTGCTGAAATTTGCTTATGCTCCAGAACTAAGTGGTGAATGTTAATGAGGTATTTGCTTCTGTCAATGAATTTTAAACTACTTGCATTTACTTTTTTTTTATCCAAGAACATGATTCTTACCAAAATACTGTAGACTTCAGAACAATACTTTCTGAACAGCTATATTCTCAATGTACCTCCAGAATACCCCTCTGAAGATGAAAAGGTTTTATCTATTTTAAAGGTGAGCGAATGGGAATTAAATTACTTGACCAAGAGCCCACAGGAAACAACAGAAGAAGAAGAGAAAATTTTCCCAGAGGCTTTGAAATCTCAGTTTAATAATACTTGTAGAAGTGAACCAGCTTTCTCCTTCCTTGAATTACACACAGTTAAATATTTTAATCTACAGGCAATGTTGGAACTTGCACGTTTATATCTTGCACAAGATAATACTGATGCCTGTCAACATCAGTGTTCCTTACTGCTGAAGAATGACCAAGATAATGAAGCAGCAACAATGGTATGTGCTATTATATTAATCCTGTGGTTTTTGAGGTTTTTGTGTCTGCAATGTGATGGATCCATAAAATACAACTTTTAAGGAAGCCTACAGCTTCTGATTTCAAAAAATGGGAAAAATTCATTGCAACAAAATCTTTTTCACTGTATGCTGGATAATGATTTAATATGAAGTTTCTAACAGTCATAGCCTATGTTCTATCTCAGTGCAAAAATAATGTCTTAAAAAGTACTAGTTGTAAGACAGCCTAAAGCATGGCTTATTACATGTTCTATTAACAATTGACTAATAGTCAGGAAAGAAATTTTTTTCCAGCACAGTAATATTAAAGTAAGTATCTAAAAAGAAGAAAAGGACTGTGTACTTAAGGTGGTTTTACATCCTTATACAATCACAGTTAATCAAAGTTCACCCAGTTTTAATCATGGGTGCAGATTCACTATACAGGGTTTGTATTCTTCTTGGCTTAGATGGCTCAATAGACTGAGCAACTTTTGCTTTAACAGATTAGGAGGGAAATGATTTTAAGATAAGAATAATTTATTTTCTCACAGCATTTTAACATCTGGAATTTATTCTAATATGGAGAGAACAGGGGTAGTAGCACTCTTAATATATGTTATTAAATCTACTCTTTATTAGCTAACTCTCAGTGGAGACAAATTGAAATAATTTTGTTTTATTTCTACTGCTGAAGTGGGCTATCATCTTTCTTTTCCTGTAACTTTTAAACTTTGCTTTTCTATGTGCTTAATCTGCATTTACGGGAAATAAAATTAGGAGTAAAACTATACGAGTAAAACCATATATCTTTGAAAGGCACATCAAAGTGTCTAATTCTCCTTTAATTTCTACCTTAAGTGAAAAACTGAGATACGAGCCTGTACCTGCTCGTTATTACCCTGTGTGTCTGTCTATAGGAGAGTGTGTGTTTTCCAGGGAGCGATAAAAAACCCAACTTGGTTTACTTCTGATGCAATTCCTGCAGCACTTTAGTTCTGCAAAATGGGGAGCTGAAATTATAGCTTTAGGGTTCATTATAAACCACAATTTATAATATTTTGTTCTGTTTTCTCTAAATTGGTCAATATTGTAGATGATGGCTGATCTCATGTTCAGGAAGCAAGATTATGAACAAGCTGTCTTTCATTTCCAGCAGCTCCTCGAACGCAAGCCGGGTGAATATTTAGCAGTGATACTTTTAATTCTTCCTGATGCATAGTTCTAATGAGATAGGAGAATAAATATTAAAAAATACTTCGTGTGATTAAAAAAAAAAAGTGTTATTTATAATGTAATGGATACTAAAATCAATGACTGTTGCTGTATATAAAAACATAAAGCTATTGTAGGGGAAGAGAACACTGTTTCTTGTAGATACAGTAATTTACTGAAGTGTAATATGAATTGTTTTCCTCAAGCCAAATATAGCTAGGGTGTTACTTACTTGTAACTGTAAAGCTCTTTCTCTTGTGTTTAAGATACCGAGTACATGAACACAAAGCTAACATACTATTTTAAGATTAATAAAGGAAACTTGTCTCAGACAGGAGAAAGGTTCTTTTAGCAACTTGCAAATCATGACTGGAGAAAAAGCTACTAAAATCTGTTAAAATAATGTAAAGGTTTCTAGTGGACTTTGTGAAACAAGTCATGAGAGTTCAGCAAATGTTTTCGTTTGAGGGCTTTTGAAAGGGAAGTACAGGTATCTTTATACAGGTTTTTATTACAAGTACTGCAAGTACCCCACACACACATCTTCATTCTTACATCTGTGGTTACTGTGTAATATGCCATATGTATTACACCATGTATCACTTGCGTGTGAAACAAAAAAGGCAGGCTTTTTGTTTCTTAAGCCATTTGTACAGCAAATAACTGGATTTAGAATGTCCTAATTACTTGTATTTTAGATAACTATGCAGCCCTCTCGCGATTAATTGATATATTAAGAAGAGATGGGAAACTAGAAGTCATCCCAAGATTTCTTTTAATGGCTGAAAAACATTCTTCCAGAACAAAGCTTGAACCAGGATTTCACTACTGCAAAGGACTGTATCTTTGGTACGTGCTATTAGAATTAAGATAAAGTGTATTTGATTGTGTAGTGCCTATGTAAATTAACTTTCTTGTCACCCACTATGGTTCAGAGGTGCTATGTATAGTGCGATAAGTAGCTGGTAAGTAATTTAGCACCACTTTCCTAGTTACTTTAGGTGCTAGGAATTTAGGACAGGTTTCCTCTTCTGTTCTGAAATAATTTCCAATGAGCTCCTCTTCAAAATGAAGCTATTTTACCTGTCTTGCATATATCTTTCATATTTTGTGCTTGTTAAAATGGATATTCTTGCTGGTTCACTAATATAATACTGCTTATTTTCAGATTTTAGAGTTTATTAGACTGTTTTTAATCTGCAAAAACAAGTTCCTCGCAACAGTATGCATGCTGTTCAAACCTTGCATTATCAGCGTGTGCAGGTGTGTCATCTGTTTTAAAATACTTAGGTCTCTTTCAGGGATTGGAGTGCAATTTAATTTAGAGCAGCAAATTTTACTTGCCCAGATTTAAATATTTTAATTATCTGTCCAGGTATACAGGTGAACCAAACGATGCACTCCGGCATTTTAATAAAGCTCGAAAGGACAGTGACTGGGGACAGAATGCAGTCTACAACATGATTGAAATTTGTTTGAACCCAGATAATGAAACTGTGGGTGGTGAAGTCTTTGAAAATCTGGATTCTGACATTGGGTAGGTGAATCAAATAAATATTGCTTGGGTTCTTCTGTCATTCCCTTTCTCTCCCACAGCTTAATAATGTGCCTTGATTTAAATCGCTAGAACTTTGAGCTTATCTAATGCTTTGAATATTCAACTTATTCTATTGTGAGAGACCATCCTAGACTGTAATAAGTCAGTCTCAGACAGAAAGTATCTGGAATCTTGGTCACTTGCAGTGTTTAAAACAACTTGTTAGTTTGAAACAGCAGTTGTTAGAGAATCAGTGTTGAGTGCCTATATAACTGAGCCATCTTTTACAAAGTGTCATGCCTTTAGCATGGAGTCAGTACTAACTCATAATGAATCTGGTTTATATTAAAAAAATAAGCTCTTACAAACACTTTCTTTCTGATAACAGTAATTCAGTGGAGAAGCAGGAGTCAGTGCAGTTGGCTGTAAGAACAGCGGAAAATCTTCTGAAGGAACTCAAGCCTCAGACCATTCAGGGTCATACTCAGCTGCGAATTATGGAAAACTATTGTCATATGGCAACCAAACAGAAATCAAGTGTTGAACGAGCCCTGAACACTTTCACTGAAATAGTAGTGGCTGAGGTTAGTTAACTGTCTCATATCCTTAGTCTTCTCTTTCATGCTTACTGCTTCTTTCTTTAACTTGTCTCCCAGTTTACATTCAGGACTAGAGGCATGTGTTTGGTGCTATTTGTTCTAAAGATATTAAAGAATTACAGAATATTAAAAGAATATCAAGAATATTAAAGAATATTTTGTATAAAATTTGAAAAAAATGCTGAAATAATATCTTACAGAAGTTTTCAGTTGGATTGTAGGTTTATCTCAACTGACTGCTAATATTGCCAGTTGCTTAAATGTGAATAGGCTACTTGCTTTGAGTTGCTGGGCTTGCTTTTTCATTCCCAGTCTTGCCAGCAGCATGTCTGAAGATATGAGTCTATACAACAGCTACATTCTGTAAGGAAAAACAATTAAATAAATGTTGCCTTCATGTACTTCATGGCAATTTATCAGAATTTGGATTCCAGGGTGGGATTATCTATCTGCTTAAAATTCATCCTTATGATGAAAGTCTTCATTATTTTATAGCTACTTTTAGTCATTAGCTTTAGGATTAATAACACATGCTCCTGTTACCAGCACCTTTCAACAGATTTTATTTAAGCACATGTATTTAGTCCATCAGAGTGCCAAGAAATACTTGCTACTACTACCCATTCAGTGCGTGCTAAACTGCCCCATGACTGAGCTGAGTATAGCGGTGCTTATCTTGTATGTAAGGCAGTTCTGAGAATCACAGACAAGGTGTCCTTCTGCCTCTAGTACTGGCTTCCCAGTCCAATATCTCAGAATCGATCTGAGTATTGAATGTTTTTCACATGGTGACGCACTTCCAGCAGGAAAAATGTTCCAGTCTACTTAAGTCTTCTTTCCAGGGTCATGTAAAATATGCAATTTAAATCTCTTCAGACTTAAGAGGTTATTGATCCATGCTAGGTGAGACTATTGAAGGTGAGAGGGGATGAGCTGGTCGTTATGTGGAAGAGGGGCTTTTGGTGGGGTCAGGTTTTTGTAATCCGCTCTGGCAAGCCTATTTACAGCACAACCCTACAAAGAGTTGTAGAGACAGAATACCAATAGTGAGCCAGGAACACTGATAGGGAGGAAAGAAGTTTTTAAGTTAGCTGCAGAGAGAACTACTCTCTCTAATTAGGAAGCAGTTTTGGGATGTGAGCCTAATTCTCTTCTATACCCTGTGTGCCTGAGGCTCTTGCATAGAACGGTATCTTTTAAGAGTTCTGTTTGTTATACCTTTGGATACAGGCAATTTAGACTTAAATTTTTAGGAGCTGTACACCTAATAATAGGAATCAGTGTCCCTGTTACTGACACTTGACAGGCACTTCCAAAAGTAGAAAATACCACTTGTATTAGGTGAGTTCAAGTGAGTTCCATTTCTGTCTGAAGTGTTTATTTGTGTATCAAAAAGATAGATCTTAGTGGTATCGAAATGTTTCTTGTTGAGATGAAATACTCGTGGATGCTTTCAACATTTCCCGAGCCTGAAGAACATTGCTTTGAGCCCAAACTTATGTTCAGCCTCTTAATTACTTAACGTGGTGTTTATCGTGATTAGTCTTACAGAAATAATCATAGCACTGGATAGAAAATGTGTTTGTAAGATCGGGTGTTTGCAAGATCCTAAGATTTAGCTTTTAGTTTAGTTTTCAGGTGAAATCTTCTTTAAAGTTAAAAGCAAAATAAAAAATCATGTAGTAGTCACTATGTTTTTTACTGCAGAAGGATCATATACCAGCACTTTTGGGAATGGCCACAGCCTATATGATCTTGAAACAGACTCCACGAGCCAAAACTCAGTTAAAACGGATTTCAAAAATGAGTTGGAATCCCATTGATGCAGAGGAGTTTGAAAAGAGTTGGCTTCTGCTTGCAGATACATATATTCAATCTGCAAAATATGATATGGCGAGTGAATTATTAAAACGATGCCTTCGTCATAACAAGGTAAGTGAATGCACATTAAAAGAAACCTTAGTAACCTTCTATTTTAATTCATCTAAATATTTAGTTTTCATCTGAAACATGATTCAGAGATGTATTTCTTTTTCCAATTGCCTGGTGTCTCACTCAGTTTGGAGAAGTAGACCAAAACAAGCCAGGAAACCAGCGACTTTATGCTGAAAGGTAGTAAACAAACCGGTGAATGCTGCTTAGTCCTTTTTATTCACATTCTGTAATAACTTATACAGGTTTTAGCTGTAGTGACACTAGAAGCTTAAGGTGTTTATAGAATTTGGGAGATTCATTTTACTGAGTCTCACAAACCTGATGAAGAAAGATGTAGCTGTATAGATTTTGGACTCTTGCTCCATTTGTTAAGAGATGTTCTCTTCATATCTTACGTTTTTAAACATTTAAGTTCATAAGCCTGCTACTGTACAGGATTTATTTTAACTTTTTTACATGTAGTATTAATCCTTGGCTGTGGAGATACAGTCTCGTAGATTGTCTGGGTAAAAGCTCTGTTGTTTTTACCTCAGGGTTTCTGAGCAGGCAAACCACCCAGTAATCTGCTTGGACTATAGGAACAAGCAGAGATCTTGGCTCTTGTGCTTATTTTTCACTTTATCCCTTTTTGCTGATCCCATTTTCCCATCTGTACACTTCACTTTCCTTTACATGTGGCACATGCAATGGGCTAGTCTTTCATCAATATTATGCTGCAGGTTCAGGATACTGTTTATAGTGTGCAGACTTGGTTTAGAAAAGGACCTGATGCTGTACATTTCTTTTTCTGAATTCATCAGTATAGAAGGTAAGGTTCATTATTCAGTCACATTGCTGCAACCTTCTTGAGAGGTAGGCTTTTTTGAACTCATGCTCTTTTTATTTCTAAATAGAAAATTAAGAGGCAGCTACAACAGTTCTTCATATAATGATATTATATACGTCCACAGAGGTGCCTTTTAATATAGCATGTACTCAATTTAATTTTTACAGAAAATGAGTTTGAATTTAATTATGAAAAAATTCTACCTTAAGGTCACTTACACATTTGTCTAGAGGGCCAAGGGAAATTGCAAAATCCATGTCACTGAAGGATAAACATGAATCATCTGACAGAACAAGACATATCTTGGAATAGATGATCGTTTGAGCAGGTATATACTGCAAATAACAATTTGTTCCAGAAATGCTCAAGCAGCTCTAAAAACATAGCCCATGAAGCAATTTGTTTACTCCTACAGTTTGAGCTCTGCTTGATAGGAAGGAGGATGGCAAATTAGTAGTCTGCAACTCTGATTCCTTAATAAAACAGCACAGTAAAGATACTTTTCTCAAACTTGCATGCAAAGCAGCTAAGCATGAATGATACTAAGTGAATAGATGTTGAATATTTTCGATCTTAAAATATCTTGTTAATTCACAAGGCAGTATTTTGCATGGTATTTTCTAATTTGGGAGATTTTATTAGATTGAGAAAACATTACTGTGATAAATTAGTTTTTTAGGATTGTTTTTAACAGTCAGAATTAAAGGATGTGGAGATACATACATACATTTCATATGTATATATATACACACACACGATTTAAGTAAATATATTGAGTGAAAACTTCATGAATGCATAATATCTTGTAATATGGGTTTGTTTTTAATTTATAGGATTTATGTTTGGTTAGTGAGATCCCAGTGAGCTGACTGTTTCTATTAAATGGCGGTTTCTTCTTGATTTTGAGCTTTCTGGTTTGTTTATCACAAATGAGAGGGAGAGTATAATTTTAGTCTCATCTTCCAGGCATTCCCATACTGCTTATCCCAGTATGCTGTGATTTGAAAGCTTTTAATCAGTAGATTATGGAAGCCTAATTGGAGGTGATGAAGTTAAAGATAGAATGTAATTTGTATATCAGCATTTCTTTGCTCTGCCTATGTTAAAAAAAAAAGTGTGTATTTTCATAAAGGCTTTGTTATTCTCTTGAAAATATTTGACCTGTTGGCAGCATGATAACAAGCTGTTCACCGTAAGTGCATATGGTAGTTAGAGGTTCGCTTATTTTTGTAATATTTTTTCCCTGCTTTATGTACTAAATATAAGATTTCTGTGTGAATTACTGTATCTTTCATACTGATTTTATAATGGAGTTAAATTGATTCATAAGTATGTGTAACATAAGCAAGGCTTATATTTTCATCTAGTGCTTATTAGGGTTTGGAACCTATTTTTCAGATGCTTGATACTTGACAGTTGGAGTTATACAAAATGAAATATTTTAATGGTTAATATTCTCTTCAGGATATTTCTGTCTGTCTTAAGCTTTCAGTGGAAAATTATAATGTAAAACAGTTTCCAAAAATAAGGTATGAAAATACCTTTTTAAGAAAAAGTGAAACGAACAATATTTGAAGATACAACACTTTCCAGCTGGACTTGCAATGCAGCGGCTGGAGAGTTATTACTGATAGGGATATCTGCAGGGTTCCTAAATGTTTTTGAAAGAGTAGTTGCACTGTCCTCAGTGATGAAGAATTCTGTTCTTGGCTCAGAGGAATTTAGAAAGGCATTGTGCAGAATTCCAGAGAACTGATTTTTATTAAAGGTCTTATTCATCAAGACTATCTTGTCCTCATAGTTAGTACAAGTATCACTTATGCTTTCCAGTTATACAGCTTTGAAGTATTTAAGGAATTAAGTTGTCAGTATTATTATATATAACCTTATCAAAATAAAATTTTGAATAAATACTTATATTTTGCAGTCATGCCTCAAGGCTTATGAATACATGGGATACATAATGGAAAAGGAACAATCATATGAGGATGCAGCAGTAAATTATGAGATGGCCTGGAAATATGGAAACCAAAAAAATCCAACAATAGGCATGTATATATAACCTATATGTATGATTCTGGG
>NW_010422729.1:45126-45558 GCF_000710305.1 Buceros rhinoceros silvestris | reverse complement strand
CGTGGCGCTTCCACCTGGGCTGTGGGTGGTGGGGCCCCCGCTGGCGGTGGTGCTTCCAGGCCTCTTCGGCGCCTCACCGGTACCGCTCGGGGGGCTTTGACGATACGTTTTTGGGTAGCCGGTGCAGGAGATGCAGTGGCCTACCCATCATCTGCTCAGAACTGCAAGCACTGCTCTTCTCCTGTTTCGGTGCTAAAGCTTCTAGCAGTAACCGAATGACTTAAATCCATCCCTGGGATTTTTTTTTTTTTCTTTTTTAGATTGCATGCTTAAATCGTGAATGTGGTAGAAAACATGATTAATAAAGACTGCTGTCTAGTGAAAGGTTTGAGGTAATCCTCCTGATCACACAGTTGAGAATAAACACAGATACGTTGGGAATGAACAGCTCAGGGTGAAAGTTGGTGTTTTGACTTTATTTATGAGATGAAT
>NW_010422729.1:38309-44998 GCF_000710305.1 Buceros rhinoceros silvestris | reverse complement strand
TGCTCGTGGCTAGAGCTGAGTTCTCCTGGAAGAAGCCTGCCAGATGCAGAATGCCTGTTTCTCTCACGAACCTTCACACAGTCTTCTACGAAGGTGTTACTCGGTCTGATACCTTGGTGTTCCAGCTTGGCTATTAAGTTCAAGAAAGCTCTTGGCCATTTCTGTTAGTCATTAGGTATTGGCATCCAGGGTGTTACAGCGTGACATGTGCTGCAGGTCCCTGTGTAAGGTCATAGTGAAGAAGCTAGTGGGGCAGGGCAATTTTTGTTGTCATTTATTAATAGGAAACTACTTTTGTTTGATTTGAAATATGCTTTGAAATTCTGTGAAAAATAGCAAAAGTAAAATAAAGTTACACCAATACTGATCCTGATACTGTTAAGGTGATGCTTCTTCCAGCTTCAGAGTTCATATCTTCAGGGCACAATTAGTTTTTCCTTTCCTGTGAGGGCTGATACAAAGGCCTTTATTATAAGCAAGAGCAGCAGGTCAGAACAGTCAGTGTGAGGAGTTTGACAGTTGCTTAAATATGCATTTATTTAAATCAAATAAATACTGGAAGGACTGTATATTGTAGAAAAGGTAACCTAACGTCAAAGCTTAGAGCTGAGCCAGCTACTAGACAAATGACAGATGCTCTCTATTACCCCTTCCCTCCTTCCCAAAGAGGGGAAAGAGAAAAGGAGTAAGGGAGAGAGACTTACGGACTGGAAAAGAAAACTGAAACTGCTTTAATGAGATTAATATAATAAATAATAAAATGAAATATACAGTTAACTATAGAAAGTGCAGTTAGGAGAGACTGAGCTGGAAAGTAAAATCAGTGAACGGAATTAGTGCTGTTCTGATTCAAACCAGGACACCTAAATACTAATATGGATGACTTGGTAAAGAGAGAAACCACTGCTGATCCTCAGCTTTCCTTCCCTTGAATTTGTAAGTGTTGATTATTTGTAGCTTTCATGTAATTTAAGCAGTGCCCATAACAATTTTTTTTACAGTTTCCTGTTCCTAGAGGGCCATGTAAAGTGTCACGAGTAAGGGTACCAAGCACAGGAACGTGTGGGGTGCAGCTACTCAGCTCTTGTGTGGCATGACATGATGCTTTTACAAAAAATGCTAAGGTTAATTAACAGTTTAGGAGGAAGGGAAGCTGAATGGTTGTTGAGAGATGCTGGAGCTACTGGGAACAGAGTATAGTTCTCCTTTCTGATTTCTAACATTTCTTCTCGTGTTTGTCAGGGATCTTCACCTAACCATCACTTTTTTGGGAAACACGCTGTGTGTGCTGGTACGTAGTATTCTCCTGGGCTGTGGCTCCTAGTCACGATTTAAGAGGTTTTGCCAGTTAAAGAGCTACCAAATGTCAGCCAGGCAATTCCTTATTTACTCAGTTTTCTTGCTGGACTGCAGAAGATTTTAATACAGCAGGCTGGGCATTTGCTTTATCAATTTTAAGTATAGCTGTTCAGCATCAAGTTTTCTTTCTTTGGAGTGTGGAATTGATACTGTCATGTTATACGTGGAGTTTAACTTTCACCTGCCAGAGCACTAGAACAGTCTTGAAAAAGAGAGTTTAAGAGTTTGATGTTTGCCTGCCAGAGCCTGAAGGACTTTCACTGAATCAGTTTTGCAAAGTCAAAAAACAATAGAAGTTTATGAAATCAACAGATATAACAGATTTGGAATTGCCATTGATAAATGCACTCACTGCAGTGGCACTAGTAACTGATATACAACAGTAATGACGGCAAAAAGTAAAGTATCCTGGGTGTTGTCACCATATGGTGAAGGTGCAGGGCTTACCAGGAAGGCATCCCTGTCTGGGATGGAGGAAGAGGAGTACAGCTCGTTGACCACCCCTGCTAGGTCTTTCCACCCCAGCCAGATATTTCCCCTCCTGGCTTTCTATACCCTGACTCTGTTTGTCTCTACCTTTCAGGTGACGTTTGGTGTGATCTGGGTGCAGAGTTGAGTAACGCAGTCTTATCTGTTTAGCTTGTACTACTTTAGGCTCGTATAGTATATTGAGGGGCATGAATTTTAATATTAATTTTGCTGTTAATTAGTCAAAGGTCTTTGCTTGGATGCAGAGACCTTCAACGTTTGCTTGCTTGTTTCAGTTAGCCAGAACAGGGCTGTCTTATCTCCACAAGACTCTCTCCTTCAGCCGTTATTTATGGCAGCTCAAGGAATCTCCACTCCTAGAGAAAACACAGAAATCTTGTGCTCGCAATCTTATCCCCACAAGACTCTCTCCTTCAGCCGTTATTTATGGCAGCTCAAGGAATCTCCACTCCTAGAGAAAACACAGAAATCTTGTGCTCGCAAACATCTTGGCCTTTTGCGAGGGATCTGGTGAACTTTAGCGGAGAGAATCCCAGTCCTCAAAACAATAACGGTTTAGTATGTTTTCTTCCTTTGAAAAACTGTTGTATTAGTCATTGTTCGTGGTGTTTGACTAAGCATTGCAAAGCTGCATTTGCTCTAGCTAAGAGCATAATTCTTGATAAAAGGTTGAATGCGGGGTGGTAGAATTATAGTCCTTGGGACTGCAAAGTATATCATGCTCAATCCCATCTATCCCATAATTTAAGTTTCCTCAGCAAATGAGTCTTGGGCACTTCTAAGAAGGCTCTTGTCTATAATTGTTAACTAAGATTTTAGTCATGTTTTGCGCCAGTGTTTCCTAATGTACTTTGTTTTTTGAACCAGATTAAGTGGCTAAATAATCACTTTCTCACAGGGCAAACTCAGAAGATGAATCTTTTCCAATCCATAACAAGTGCCTTGGACAATGCTTTAGCCAAAGACCCAACTGCAGGTATGCTAAACTTGTTAATGTGTATAAATTGCATTTTGTTTTGCCTATTTTTTATACAATGTTAAATGCATTTCTTGTGGCCCTTAAAGCGTTCCAATAAGCTACTTCTACCCTTGGATCTCAAACAAAGCTTAAAAATGTGTTCTATTAACAGATTATTAATGGATTATGTGATCTAAGAAGTAGTTGTGTCTTCTGTATTAGGTGGGTGTGTTTTGCTTGAATGTTGGGACAGGAAGATCCATTGCTTAACATGCTTCTGGTGTTACTGGTATGAGCTGTACTTAAGGGCAGCTTGAGTCCCACCAGTAAGCAGAGGAGTTTTTAAAATGGAAATCTTAGTTTTTAGTTCCTTCAACTCTCTGTGTTCAAAAGGTGGCATTTTTTAGAGATTATGTATTCCTCACTCTGTCCATTCTCCCTTCTCTCCTTCCCTGCCCTCCAGAATTCCTTTCCAACATTGCTGATTTCTGTTCATCGTTGTGCATAGGCAATGTAAGATTTTTCTATGCCTTTGCAGTTTGGATAACCTATAACTTTGAAGATGTAAGTTCATCATAGCTTGATTTAAAAGGGTTATCCTAAACTCTTTTGCACAAAACTATTTACTCCACTTTTAATTCTTATGCATAACAGGAAGTCTGTGACAGATATCTGAAAGAGGCGTTTCATGCCATGAACACAGCTGCTAAAGCTCTATGATCTCGTGTAATTTTGGTTGTTTTTTAGTGTGCTAACTAATTTTGGCACTTTTGCTTAAATCACTGCTCAACCTCGAGTCTGACTAATTGTCTAATACGTTAAGACAAATTCCATGTTGTCTGTCCAGTGCTATCCCAGCATGCATTCCCTCTTATTGACCTTTATTAAATTAAATTATTAAATTAATTGAGACAGCTGAGGCTAAATTAGTGCAAGAACAGATTTTAGTACCATTTGTGTAGAATCAGCCATATAAAAGTAAGTAGAGTGTTAGTCCAGCAGGAACCTAAACTCCTGTATAATCTTCAGCCTTTTAGTCACTCTGAGGTTCCAGTCTTGTTCCTCAGCTTTGTAGGGCTGGATCTTTGCAATGCCCTTTGCAAGACCATGTTGGAGCTCTACAGTCAGGAGATGTGGGTTGTCAGTATCACCCGACTTACTGAATTAGTTAGTACTTCTTCCCACAGAAACCATGCCCTTCATGTGTTTTTAGTTTTATGGGAATTGAGCAACTGTCATTTAAATAATGGAAACCCTCATACTTCTGTTGATGAGAATTAGAATCTCTCTAGGAAAATATTTTCAGTGACTGAACAGAATGAGTAAATCCACACAAGTTTGCTGATGCTAGCATTAAGTGGGATTTTCTCAAAAGTGAGTAGCCGTATGGTAATGAAATGGCCATACAATGGCTTTAAGTATGTAAAACCCCAAACAAATTAATGTTAAAAATGAATTAGAGATATGATCTGGGGACATCAGTCATGCTCCATGACCGCATTGGTTTTACATCATTATACAAGTTTTTTTCCATTAATATGATTGTCAGAAATGTGTTGATCCTTTTTAGTTCTTCAGTCAGAAATGTATTTTGTTTAAAAAAACCCCAATATTTGAAAGGCAAGGCGGCTAACTTATTATTTTGTGTTCTTTAGAATATGGAGAGTGAGGAATTTAGTTGTTGTCAGAACTAACCGTTGTTCATGCAAGGTGCTATTGGTGATAATGCTGCACATCTCTTATATGCTTAAAAAAATTGAAATGGACAATACTTATTTATGTGAAGTAAGTAACAAAACTGTTTTAATCAATACAAATAAAAACCTCACAGATTAGTTGATATGAAGCTAAAATTTAAAGACAATTAATTTTAGTGATAAAACTTAATTGTCTATATTGCCCTGCGCTGTAAGGACAGTAGTATTGACTACTGAGAGTTGTCCTGGTTATTAGCTATCCATCTTTTCTGTAGAGGAGGTCCTCTGAAGTCACTCTTCAGTGATCTGAAAGTATGTTTGGGGAGAGTTTGAAATTTCGTGTTGGGTTGGTATTTTTGAAGAAAACATATTTGGCATTTTTCAAAACACTACATTTACTGAAATCTGTGGATGAAGAATGCAGATGCTTACCAGCTGAAGCAGAACACAAAACCTCAATGGCTCTTTAGTGTTTGAATGTAAGTGTTCCTTGGAATTGCTTTTATTCATTTAGATTTAGGTTTTGTGATATTGTAGAGTATTTTAGAAAAACAGATGGTTTAATGAAAGCATAGCTGAGTTAATTTCATTAATTCCATTTTGAGACTTGGTTGTAGTGCTGTACTGACTCCTCATTAACCTTGGTTCTTTATTTGTTATCGTTAGGCTGTGCATGTGAAGTGCTTAGGTCTAGATAAATCTTGAAGTAAAATGAAATGTTAGGTGCCACGTATGTTAGTGTCTCATGTAAAAACCTTTGAAACATCTTTGTTAAAAATCAGATGCAATGGAATAACATTAGCCTCCTCCACTGTTCTTATTTTTCAGTAATATTTGGTGAAGATGTGGCCTTTGGTGGAGTCTTCAGGTGTACAGTTGGCTTGCGAGACAAATATGGTAAGTTAACTTTTAAATCTGACATTTTCATGTTGGCATCTCTGTTCTTTTGTACTCACCTGGTTTGTGGGAGAAGACAGTGCTTGAGAGAAGCCTTGTGAATGGACTTCCATTTTCTTTTCTGTCCTTGGAAATAGGAAGAGTTTTTAACATGTTAATGTTTATGTAAGCTTTCAAAATATAGGGAGTCTTCTATTTCTTCAACTAACTTTACAATAGAACTACTTTTTTTTTTAAACTGCATTTGGACCAGATATTCACGATTGTGGTCCCATTTAATTCCTGTAATCAAATTAAAGCCTCTTAGCAGCAATATGTGGTGATGCTTTTTGCTCCAATCTGTCAAGAACTATGAACAAATGACATAAAAATGGATTTAAACTCTTTGTTAAATTTTCTAGGATGATGTGATATGATCTAGAAATCTAGATATGATGTGTTATAGCTCTGATTGTGCTTTGTCTGGGAGGTAATTGGTTTACTTGTTTGGGAGACTCATGTCAGGGCACTCGGAGGAATAGTACAACCTTTGTCTCAAGGAATCTTAGAAATAGCCTTTATAACCAGATAGTAAAAATAGATTTGCAAAAGTATATGAAAAATAAGATGGTACTTAACCATCTCATACCTCAGACAGTTGAGGTGAGTTCAGAGGAAAAAGAAAAAGTAGTTACCTGCAGCAACTTTTAAATTTTTGTGGAAAACTTTTAAAGTCAGTTTTAAATAGGGAATTTGTTTAAAACTTGCAAGAGCTTTTAAAATCTTCTTATGTGATCTGTGATTTAAATTAATCCATATATTGTGTTCATTTTGGAAGAAACTTAGTTCTGCAGTTTCTTGGGGACAGTCTCCTAATGCTGAGTATCAGTGGCTTCTAGGAAAATCACTGGGAAGAAAAAGACTTTCAGATCGTATGTTGCTGTATAAGCATAAGTCACATTCACGGTTTTTAATGGATATAATTTAACCACCTAGTTCGTGATACCTGGTTGGCAAATACAGAGGACTTTTCAAAGTCTTTCACTCTTCTTCCAGTCGCGTTTCTTCTTTGGTCATCCGTTTGGTGTGGTTTTGTGAAGTACCCATTTTGCTGGGAAAAGTACTATTACTGGGATGGTAAAAAAAAGAATCAATGTTTCCTGTATGGCATAGTGGGTAGTATGTAGTAGTTTACAGTTCTTGGAAACTGGCTGTGGATACAGTAACGTGGTAGTTTTTAATTTGGCAGTTGCTGTCTTCCCCACAGGGCTATTAAACAAGAGAAGAGGTTATAAAATGTTAAGGTTCAG
>NW_010422729.1:9167-38228 GCF_000710305.1 Buceros rhinoceros silvestris | reverse complement strand
ACAGCAGCTTACATTCTTCCAGCCACAAAGGTGATGGGGACCACTTGCAACCAGTGATGAGGTCTATTTCTTTTTCCTTACTGCCATCTAGATCACCAAGATCCACTCACTAGAATGAACCAAAAAAGGGAGAGGAGCAAGACTATACTTTGACATTTTAGAAACATAACTGTATTTTGTTGTCTTGTTTCTCTGCTTCAATTATTATGTGGATGTTTTCTTACTCTCTGATTTGTATGTTCAAATAGGTTAGAGAGAACTTCTGTTAGCAATGATCTTTCGTGCTGCGTGTTGAGACTGAGTTAGAGTTCAGTAGCTCTGGTGTGATTGTATTAACTCTGCTTACTAGACTTAATGTGAAAATGAAGCCTCTGAGACAGCAGTCAGTTGCTGGAAACATGGGTGACAGAAAACTTCATTTGGGAAATAAGCAGCAGGAGCATGTGGCTCCTTTAGCAACCTTGTTTATTAAAGAACATCTCCAGTTTAAAAGACAAAAGAAGCAAACTTCATATTGTTAGGGCCCTGCTTTGAGTGTAATTTGTTGATTTTCTTTGATATAAAAAAGTCACATAATACTGGAATGAAAGAAAGGCATTATTTAGTTCTTGTAGTAAGTAGCATTTCATTGGTGGTGTGTTCAAATGTGCCAGTGCTCTGCAAAGACTGATAGCCCTTGCCCCAGGTGGGGGGTACTGTTGGGGAAGTGCGAAGAACTATTTACACTGTGTTAGTCAGGGTGATAAGCAATGCTCACAGCACATCAGCAGCTAGCTAGAATCAGTTTTATTTTATGGGTATAACAACAGATTTTTAATGAGGTTTTTGAGGAAGGTGTTTCATGACTTTGGCAATATTTGAAAAGTTCTTTAAACTGTGAGAGACAACATGAGAAGCTGTGGTAGTACTTGTATAAACATTGGACAAGGGCTAGTGTTGCCATTGAATCAAAAAGGGTACTGACCTCTTTATGGTGAGTAAGAGGATAGATTTAGTATGGAAAAACTAAGTAGTGCTCTTGTTTCATGCGACTGTAAAATAAAATGGGTGGGTACATAAGGTGCTGGAGATCATATTAACAAGGTAGGACACTATCTGTTCACATTCATTCTGAATGTGGCAAAGATTGTATTTGCTGTTAGTGTGTTAGCTAGAAGAGAAGGAGAAATTTGAGAAGCTTTTGCTGTTCTCCTACTTAATGAATCTACATGGCAGCTTTTTTAATGGAAAGATCTTCTTAATGTCCATTTGTCTTGCAGATTCTGAGACTTTAGGTCTAGGTGGGAAGTGATCTGAAAGTGTTGATAATAATTGAGAAAGAAGGGGCTGGAGAAATCATGACAGGAAAAACAAGTAGGAGTTCTTTGTGCTGCTGCTGAGGTGCCCATAAGTGAATGAGGGTGGTATCTGAAATGCATGTTTGGATAGAAAGAGAAGTCTGAAGAAAAGGTGAATTGCAGAGTCATTCTGTCAGCAGTTTGGCCGAGGTAAGCCAAATCCGGTGACTAATATTCTTCTCTATTTCCAACAGAAATAGGAGAAGGAAGAAAAGAGTTTGTGAGACCTCTGAATGTTTTGGAAAACTGAAACAAAGTTTAATAACGCTATAAACAGAAATATATTAAATACAAAAGGAAACCAGTGAGGTATTAAGGGGTTTTGTATGGGATGGAGAGGCGAGGGTTAACTGCGGGTTGGGAGTGAAAGCAGAATGAACCGCAGCAGTGCAGAGATGGCGGCAGCCATGTAGTTTCCCGCAGGGGCAGAACAAAGAACCCACGGCTGTTACAAAATGCCGAGGCACCACGTGGGGAAACCCAAGCCGGCACAATCCTACCAGTCTAATCATGGATTGAGGCGAAGCAAAAGCATTGGCAGCAAAAACGGCAGGCAGGAGACAGCTCCAGGCGTGTGGCAGAGAGAAGGGGTTGGTCTCTGCACGGCACGTGGTTGGCTTTTCCGAAGCAGCGGCTCTTTGCTGAGAAGCGGCAGGGAGGTAGCTCCCAGGCGTGCGCGGTTTCTGCAGCGACGGCAGTCTGCTCTGAAAGTGGTGATGGTGGCGAGGGGGGTTCCTGGTGGCTAATTGCAGTGGCAGTAGTGGGCAGACAAGCAGGCAGGCACGCTGTAGGTAAAGTGCAGAGCTGAGCCGAGAGCAAGCAGGTCCGCCAAGCTGCCCAGGGGTTGAGAGAGATGTTGCGCTGATGCCATCTGAGGTGGAAAGAGGTGTTGCTCTGGTGCCATCCGGTGTGGGAAGAGGGAGAGGCAAGTGTGGCCGCACTTCTTAAAAGGGACAGAGGCGGAAACGGAGACCCGCCAGAACTTTTTTCCAATGAGATGCCGCGTTAGACATGACATGGCAGGGAATATTTCAATTGGTCAGTTTAAAACAAAGCTTCTGAAACAGGAGAAGTTTTGTTAAATGGTGACACATTCACATCATGGTAATTCAGCTTTGTAAGGCAGATAAGATCACACAGGTGACTTGGGTTCTTTTGTTATTAATAGTGAAATCCTGTAGAAAACAGACAGTGGCTGAAGAGGGAATGGCAAAAATGAGCTACAGGACGTAGTTGTTATGCTAAGGAGGAAAGACCGAAAGTGCAAAAATTGAAGGAATCCCGAATTTTCCAGAGGAATTCCAAAGGAATTTCCAGAGGAATTTGTCTGTCTATCAGTGTAATCTTAGAGGTTAAATACATTCTGTATGCAGTGCTTGGTTTATGCAAAGGCTAGAGCCCATGTAAAATAAGGTGGAATTCCAAACACAACTGATGAACAACCAACCTCATGGATCTTATCTGTACAAGCAAAATTACATATACTTCTTTCCCCATTCTCTTCCTGCATTTACTATCAACATAATAATAGGAGATACAAGTGATATAATATGAGGTTGTTTCTATATGTTGATGTAAATTATGAGGGAATGAATTTGGTTTTTTTCCCCCTTCCCCTCTCCTCGAAGAGAGGCTTTTTTTTTTTTACTGTGTATCACCAAGATCACTAGGTGGCAGTCTGTGCCTGTAAGTAGTTGTTTTTACGCAAATCGGTAGTTCCTTTTTAAGCACTTTTATAGAAGTTGAGGTCTAAATGTCACCTAATATTCGGGAAAATGTAGTGTATTAATACTCAGTAGTAGTACTATACAGATGTTGGATGCTATCCAGACTGTTATTGAAGTCTCTCTGGAGAGATAGAGAAGAAATTTGCTTTTAGAATAAATCTGTCATTAAATCTAACCCCCTTTTTTGCCAGAAAAGCCATTTAAACCTAAGTGTAGAGCAGTGTTTTAATATAAACACAGCTAGAGACCTCTACTACTAAGTGAAAGAAGTCAAGCTTGTTGACTTTGTAAGGAAACAAATCCTAATTTTTGACTGGCTCAATTTTTGACACATTATAGAGAAGTTTTTTGAAAACGTTTAAGGAATCATAAACAAGTCAGTGTGTGAAAGTTTCTTTTGCACAAAGCTGTAGGATAGTGTATTTGTTCCTATGCACCTTAAGTCAGCGTTTGAAAAAGGTGATTTCAGGTTTCTGGCATTGCTTTGCTGCTCGTGATCCTTCTATTAGTTTTAGTATGTTTTGCATGAACTGAATATTTAAAAATCTGTTGCTGTATAACCCTCCACCTGAAAATCAGTAGTACTCCTGAAATTTTTATGTGGAAAGGTTGTTTCAGATAAGGGAAGGGGAATAAGTGTTGCACAGATTTTTCCTTTGTCATGTCCTTCTGCTCTTGTACACTGGAAGGCATATTCTCATTTCTTGTCTCCTTCCCCATCACTCTCTTGATTGTCACTGTCTTGCAGAGGTTGCATACTCTAACCTGTAGAGTATCTTTAGTGAAGTAATTTCTGTGGTTCTGTAGTCTGTTTGTCACAATTATGTTCCTTGTATCTAGAGCAGAGATGTAAACTGCATGATTGATAGTCTGCTTCTTTGCCTGTATTTTTGTAGCCTAGGTAATGTGTGCAAACATTTTAAAATTGTCTTACTTAGTAGAGGTAAGTGATTATTTCAGTCTTTTGAAGAAAATGCTGTCTGAATGAAATAGTTGCACATTTGTCTTTGAGTCTGCATACAGATTTGAAACATCATCTTGGAGTGTGAATACATGTGTCCTATTGCTCTGCCTGAAACGTGAAATAAAGTTGCAGCGTGTAAAGATCAATATCATTGACATGATAAAAATACAGACAAGATCAGAGGCCGGAGTTAGATACCTGAGCATGTTGTGGGTTTTTTTTTTGTGTGTGGGGTGTGTGAGTGTAACTCCAGAAAAAGACCCATCTAGCCTACTGTGGCCCAAATGAAGATTTTGAGATTATGTGAGCAGGGGAAATGAAGTATATATAATAATTTTCTTGAACGCTCCCTCTTCTCCAAACGCTTGCAGCCTGAGGGATTCCTTATCTAGAAGCGCCTCTGCCTAGTCATTGGTCTCAATAGAGATTTGTTTTTAATACCATTCTGGCCTATGCCTAAAGGGAGACCCTAATGCGCACTTACTGCCAGGTCAAGTTTATCCTTAGTGAGGTTAAAGATCAAGAGTCTTCTGACTATATCAAAGCTTGATATTCTGAGAATGTAGAATAAGATCAGTCCTTGCTCAGGAATCCATCAGAAGTCAGATTGGCTTGGTAGATCTTTCCCCAGAGAAGTGCTGTGGGGAGACTGAGGGTTTTTTTGGTTTATGTGTTCACTTTTATAAAAGAATTGAATACATTTTTTTTTTAAAAAAAGATCTCACATTGAGTTATTGCCCATGTTTTTTGTCCTCTCTGAGTTAATAGACATCTTCAGTAATTAATGTCTCTGCTAATAAATATTTATGTACATGCTTTCCAATACTACAGATGTTTGTGGGTCTCATCAGTTGCATGCAGATGTCTTGCACAGATGCAGGCAATTGTATGTATGCGTTTGGATAATGTTTCAGTGAAGTCATGTTTCACTCAAAAGCTGGGAAGTTGTTATGCTTGCCAAAAAGTTTGCGCTATAGAGAGGAAAGCTGACCTAGTAAGGAAATGCGAAAGACCAGAATGTAGTTTTTCTTATTGCTAAGATTTCATGCAAGTTTGAATAGCCAGCGGACTAGCAGTTTCCTGTTAGAACAAGAGTAGTGCTCAAGCCTTATGTCTCTTTAGCTAAGCAGTTTGTGGTTCATTTTTGGGACTGCTTTTCTTGGTGTTTGTGATGTCTAATTAGAGCAAATTACAGCTTCTAATGTTCCTGTTAATGTATCTGAAAAAATGGAGTAAAAAAAAGAAATTTTGAGTGTACTCCTCTGAAAGTAGTTTTGAATTACGCTCCTAGTAGAGGTTAAGGGAGTTGGAATAAAAATGTCAGCAGGTGAAAAAGTGAAAAATCCCTTTCTCCTGCTGACCACCTCACAAAGGGTCACAGAGGCTTTAGAAGATAGCAGTTTGAGTGCAGTCATGTTTGGTCAGTGCTTGAATGAAAGAGTGATGTTGGGAAGAGAAAATACATTTCTGAAATTGTGTAAGGCAAGGAAGAAACATTAGTGTCTGTAAGATGGAATTTTTCATGAATGGTGAATTTGGGTAGGAGAAAGAGATAGTTATTGAACTGGAAAGAGGTTCTATTTAATTAGAAGATGAGAGCTTGCTTATAGGGAATGCTCTCACATATTAGAATAAAAATGAAAGTGTTGGTGATCACTGATCTCTAGACAATGAGGTAATTCCAATGTGATGGCCTGAAACCAGGTAGCTAGTGGAATTCTGAAACAAATCCTGTAAAACACCTTCACATAAATTCAGTGTTAAGCAAGGTAATGGTGAATTATACAAATGATAGACATTGCTGCTAAAGGTTTTACAGCTCCGGAAGCTGCATAAAGCAAAGGGGGTTGGAGGGTCTTAAAAGTTCAAGGAACCACCTCTGTGATTCTGATATTTTTGGAAGTAGTATTTAAAGAAAATAGAAAGGCGTCTAGTAGTATTGTCAGTCTTCTGCAAAGCCAGCTATGAGTTGGGTGTGGATGCAGTGAATCCATGTGTCTGTACCCAACAGAAATAGTTTTTTAATATGAAATTGGAAAAAAACATGATTCATTGTAAGGGAAGTTTTAGTCTAAGTATTATGTGTGTAAGATTCATATTGGCAAAGGCACCATTTAAAAGCTTGGACTGATAGAAGCAAGTAGTTCAGGCTTCCCCCAGGTTCCATATAAGTTTTAGCAGATAATTTGTGCTGTCTGTTCAAGAGTATTCAAGACTATGATCACAGAAACATAGAATCAATTAGGGTGGAAAAGACCTTTAAGATCGAGTCCAACTGTTCACCCTGCACTACCAAATCCAGCACTAAACCATGTCCCTAAGCACCACATCTGCCTAACTTTTAAGTACCTCCAGTGACTCCACCACTTTCCTGGGCAGCCTGTTCCAATGCTTTATTTACAATGCTTTCTGTAAAAAGTTTTTTCCTAATATCCAACCCTACCCTGGCACAGCTGGAGGCCATTTTCTGTTGTCCTATCACCTGTTACTTGGCAGAGGAGGAGACTGATGCCACCTTGCTGCAACCTCCTTTCAGGTAGTTGTGTGATAAGGTCTCCTCTCAGCCTCCTTTTCTCCGGGCTAAACAATCCCAGTTCCCTCAGCTGCTCCTCGTAAGACTTGTGCTTTAGACCCCTCACCAGCTTTGTTGCCATTCTTTGGACATGCTTCAGCACCTCAGTGCCCTCCTTGTAGTGAGAGGCCCAAAACAGGACACAGTACTCAAGGTGTGGCCTCACCAGTGCAGAGTACAGGGGGACAATCCCTTTCTCCTACTGGCCACGCTATTGCTGATACAAGCCAGGATGCTGTTGGACTTCTTGGCCACCTGGGCATACTGCTGGCTCATATTCAGCTGGGTTTGAGCTGACACCCCCAGGTCCTGTTCTGCAGCTTTCCAGCCACTCTTCCCTAAGCCTGTAGCATTGCAGGGGTTGTTGTGACCCAAGTGCAGAACGCTGCAATTGGCCTCCTTGAACCTTGTACCATTGGCCTTTGTTCTGCAGCTTTCCAGCCACTCTTCCCTAAGCCTGTAGCATTGCAGGGGTTGTTGTGACCCAAGTGCAGAACGCTGCAATTGGCCTCCTTGAACCTTGTACCATTGGCCTTTGACCATTGATCCAGCCTATCCAGATCCCTCTGTAGAGCCTCTCTACCCTCAAGCCCATCAACACTCCAGCCTAACTTGGTGTTGTCTGCAACTTACTGAGGGTGCACTTGATCCCCTATCACAGAGCCAGTCTGCATTTCTCTTTCATGGCATGCCTTGCTTTTTGACATCAAGGGAATCGAGGTGACTGCTTAAATTAGATTCTGAATGTTTGGATGCTTGATTAGATTACCTTTGAAGGTTTTGAGCTATTAAATATATTTTTGGACTGAAACAGTAATATTAGATGAGGTTTTTTTACTCTTCAGTAGGGATTTCTTGAATAATGCCATTTTAGTTCACTTGCAGCTATTTAGAAATATGGGTAGAATGTGAATACTTTGAATGGGGAGTTTTTGTTTTCAAAGATTCTCCAGGTCCTGGAGGATGCCACTGTGGTATCTTCCACCAGAAGCAAGTGATTGTTCAGGGTAAATGAGACTTGGCCTCAGTTCCATCCCCCGGGAGTTCTGAACTTACTCACAAAAGAGTTGACTGAAATACCAAAGCTGTTCTCTGTGGCGTTGCAGCAGAAATCGTTTTGTCAGTGGTTGTTCTTTTGAAATGTTTTGGAATTAATTTGTTTTTTGCTCGTGTGGCTTATTTATCACTGTTTGGGATCTTTTGTGTGATAGCAGAGCAAACAAGAGGAAGATAGGTTTCCTGCTTTCTGGATTAGTGTCCCATCACCAGCTGGAGGGTTTTTTACTCATGGTTTTGTCTGTTCTGGTTTATTTTAGCTGTTCTGTTTGGTCTCTGTTTTTGCTGTCCTCCTCCTTTTTCTTTGTCAGTGTTTACAGAGATGTACTACCCACAGTAGCCTATGGTATTCTCACACAGTTAGGACAAAATGCTTTTCATAAGGTTTCTGTGTAACATTGCTAAAGAGTCTGGGAATGGTGTTTGCTGCCTTTATTAGCAGTGTGGTGTTGACAGTCAGTTTGCCACGCTTTAGTCTCTAAAAGTCTCTTTTAGTCTCTCTCTCTTTCTATTGTAATTGCTTTGCCGGGTGGACACTTGATAAAATAAAACTCGCTGAGAACAAATATGTGTCACTCTTGGATGCAGGGTGAAACAAAATCACTGTCAGATCATTCTGAATGACATACATGCTAGAGACATTCATACATGCAGACAGTAGTAAAAGCAGATTCAGGTTTTTTTCCTCCTTACTCAGTTTTCGTAGCTAAAATAGATTTCCTCGTGTGGAATAGAAAGGATGCAGTAAGTACACACATGGAACTTGAAATTTCTTTTCTTCTGTTCAAGTGTGTAAGCTTGTTTTATAAATAATCCTTCCTATGCTTTTTTATTTTGATGCAGCTAGAAGCGTAGATAAAAGTTGGTGGGATATTTTTTTCTTCCCAACCGTATTTTAAAAAGAAGAGGTGTGATATAGATGAGGAGCAGGTTGTAAACAGTAACTAGCGTCTGTTCAGTTGGTCCAGGGTATTTTCTTGCCACTTGAAAAATCACAGAAGAAAAGAGAAGAAATAACACTTGTACTGAATTTTGTGAGGGTGTGGGAAGATTTCTGCTGTGGAAAATTTCAAAGACATCAAAAAGCAATTGACTGAACTGCATATGAAACCACAGTGACAGCAAGAAAATAACATCCTTATGTCAGGATGACCTAGCCACATTAGCAATCAGACAGATGCTTTAAAAATTATTTTATTCATGGCTTCCACATTTGTTTTCTTCTACTTTCTGCCTGCCTTACAGAATTAGGCCTCTGAAGCACAGGATATGTTTTGGGACAGATCAGCTGGCAAAGTCTGTTCTTAGCCTTCAGCGGTGGAGATTCCCTGGCCTCCCTATGCGTGTGATCCCAGTGCAGGATTATTCTTATGGTTTGAAACTTTTTCTTGTTGATAATTTTTCTCTGGATGCTGGTTGATGCAGAAGGATATGGGCCATTCAAAACTGGATACGTTACTCTGAATGCTTACTGAGTAAAACCTGGTTGCTTACAGCTTCTTGCTGGTACCTCTCATGATAATGCTAACTTGTCTTGCAGCAATAATGTTTATTTCCCATGTCTAATCCACTGTAATCTCTGGTTGTTATTCTGTAGACCTTGTGTCTAAGGTGTAAAAACCTGTATGAGTTTTAAAGGATCTCTTCATTTTCAGTAAAGGAGTCATTTGTTCAAAGACCAGTAAAATAATTCCGGAGTTTTTGTTAATTTGGCCATGAGACGGCAGTACCTAGCCATGCCCAAGGGACACCAGTCTTTCTAAAAGTGTGGTAGTTGTTCTTTGAAGAAAAGTATTTACTTGAATACAATATTATTTTATGAGATTGAGCTGAATTTGGTGAAGTCCCTTGCTGAAGAATTGGATATGCTTACAAAAATTGCTTAATGTCCTCATAGCTTTTGGGAGCATGAAATAATGGGAGAAACTTTTGAAACTAAGCTAACAGAAGTGCATATAATGCACTTAGAATTTTTAATTCTAATAATTTGCCTCAAATTCATAAAATACTTTAAAATGTATATATGGTAAATATTTTTTGTTAGTGATTTTAGAAAGTTGTTTATTGTGGAGACTTCACAACATTGCTGGTGAGGGAGCAGAGATCTGTTTATGGCGGTTCTGGGTCTAGTGCCAAGTGTTACAGTGCAAGGGAAAGAAGTGCAAGGACAGTTTTGATTGGCTGGCTGGGACCTGTAATGCAGTGTATTAAGGTAGTGTATTCTGCCTCCCAGAAGCTACTAGTGGTTGGGTATTATTTCAACACGTGGGGAGACACTGGGGTTTTTCTGTGAGGATTTTTATCAAGAATCATGGGCTCTTTTGCATGTTTTAAGAACTTAGCAATATGCTATTATGGAGAGGAGAAAAACTCAGCCTAAAGTAGCATAAGAAATAAGTGTTAGGGATTTATTGTATAAACAGATTAAAAATGTTCGTTTGATGCTTCAGAAGCAGACTTCAAGCTTGTTGGAGCAGCACTGTGCTTCCTCTTTTATGTAGGTGCTGGTCCTTCCTAACATATCAGACATGCTAGAATGAAGTAGTTCAGAATTTCGGACATGGTAGACTTAAGGTGACTAGTTGTGTGTATAGATTAAGAAATCCATTCACAAAAAAAAGAAGGGTTTTTAAGTGGAGAATTCTGCAGCTTTTTTGCCTGGTACTTACAGAGCAATTTGGCAAGATCTGGTTTTCCTTCTGATTTATATAAATGCCTTTGAATGGTAACATCTGGAGAACATGTTCCAGAATCATTACACAATAGTACATTTTGTTCGTTTTAATCTTAAATAGCCAATTCTTTTCTTAAGATTTACAGTTAGAAAAAAAGTTGAGAACTTTGTACAATGGCTGTGGGCTGATGCACCAGAAGGCTGCGCTGCCATTCAGCGAGACCTGGACAAGCTGGTGAGTTACGCAGAGAGGAACCAAATGAAGTTCAAGAAGGGCAAGTGTAAGGAATAACTTCAGATACCAGTACAGGTTAGGGGTTGACCTGCTGGAAAGCAGCTCTGCAGAGAAGAACCTGGAAGTCCAGGAGGAGGAGAAGTTAACCATAAATCAGCAACGTGCCCTTCTGGCCAAGAAGCCCACTTGTATCCTGGAGTGCATTAAGAAGAGCGTGACCAGCAGGTTGAGGGAGGTTGTTCTCCCTCTTTAATTTGCTCTGCTGATGCCATACCTGGAGTACTGTGTCAGTTCTGGGCTCCTCAGTTCAAGAGACAAGGACGTACTGGGCAGAGCCCAGTGGAGGGTCACAAAGATGATTAAGGGACTGGAGCGTCTCTGACAAGGAAAGGCTGAGAGACCTGAGTCTGTTTAGCCTGGAGAAAGAAGATCCCCTCTCAGTCTTATCAAATAATATCTAAATATATAAAATATCTTATAAATATCTAAAGGGCAGGTGTCAGGAGGATGGGGCCAGGCTCTTTTCAGTGGTGCCCAGCAGCAGGACAAGGAACAATGGGCACAAACTGGAACACAGGAAGTTCCATCTGAACACGAGGAGAAACTTTCACTTTGAGGGTGACAGAGCACTGGAAGAGGCTGTTCAGGGAGGTTGTGGAGTCGTCTTCTCTGGAAATACTCAAACCACTCCTGGATGTGATCCTGTGCAGCCTGCTCTAGGTGAACATTCTCTAGCAGAGGAGTTGGACTAGGTGATCTCCAGAGGTCCCTTCCAAACCCACTAGTCTGTGATACTCAGTATAGAGCTTAGGAGAGCTGTTCTAATGTATTGAGATATTTCAAGACACATTGCTGGACAAAAAACTATGTGCTGCTGAACTTCATAAAACTGGAATTTTCTACTTAAGGAAATATTTGCAGTGAAACTTTTAAAAGCAGTATTTTAGTAATACAGTGTCAAGGAGGATGAAACTTTATTAAAGACACAAGATGGAATCAATGAGCATAACTAGTATTTGCAATCTTTATTGATACCAGGTCTGCAAGTGCATCTCTTGTACCTCGTTTTAGATGTCAGTTTTCACAATTCACTGTTTCTTAGGTGGAACGTAGTGATTTTTGGTTTCCTTGTTTAGTCCTGTGGTCAGTGTGCCCCCTGGTTTTTTTGTATGTGTCAAGTGGGACTAATTTAGTATGTCTGCTGTTTTTCCTGCCTCTGAGACTGGTGATAGCAGTGTAATTATATGACCACTTCGGTTTAAGAAAGTGCTGCAGACTTTATTACAGGGAGTAAAACACTCAGAATTTTCTTGGAATTAATTTGCTAGAAGCCTAGAAGGGTCGAAAGGGACAAGACTAACACCCCAGTCCAGTCAATTGTCTAAGCAGCTTTGCAACAAAAGCACTTTGAGGAGCAGGTTAGTCTTGATTTAACTTGATTCAGTTGCAGTGAGCAGGCTGACACAACATGCTAGTCATTTATTGTAGAAGATCTCCTTTCTTATTAAATCTTTAGAATCTCATCGCACGTTATTTCTGCTGCTTCTTCCTCCTCAGGGGGAGAACTCCTTATGCTCTCCCCGTCCTCCAGCATGGCATTCCTCCCAGAGACAGCCCTCCATGAACTTCTCCAATGTCAGTCCCTCCCATGGGCTGGAGTTCTTCATGAACTGCTCCAGCATGGGTCCCTTCCATGGGGGTTAATTTTTCAGAAACAGACTGCTCCACTGTGGGTCCCTCCCAGGGCCATAGTTCCTGCCAGCAAACCTGCTCTAGCATGGGCTCCTCTCTCTCCACAAGCCCTGCCAGGAGTCTGCTCCAGCATGCATTTCCCATGTGGTCACTGCCTCCTTTGGGCATTCACCTGCTCTGGTGTGGGGTCCTCCATGGGCTCCAGTGTGTGCAGTCCCTCCTCCCACCCTTCACTCACCTTGGTGCTTGCAGAGTTGTTTCTCACACGTAGTCTCATTCCTCTGTGGCTGCAATTGCTGTTGTGCAGCAACTTTTTCCCCTTCTTAAATATGTTATCACAGAGCCACCACTAGTTTCCCCCAAGGACTCAGCTTTGGCCAATGATGGGTCCATCTTGGTGCTGGCTGGCATTTTGCCTATGTCCAATGGAGCCAGCTTCTCTCATCTCACAGAAGCAACCCCTGTAGCTCCTTCGCTACCAAAACCTTGCTGTGCAAACTCAATGCAACATGCTTTACATCATCAAGGATCAGGCATGGTTACAAGCAAGATTTATTAGACGATTTTTGTCACTGCAGATTACTGGTTGTTCAGGACTTTGTTCCTGAATACTTCTTTAGCAGCATTATGTCCTTGCTGTTGTGTTGAGAATAGTTGCTTTGCAATTTATTTTAGATCCAGCATGCTTTCAGATTTGCTATATAGTATTTCTACACTACTGATACAGAGGAGCATGAGACAGTGCCTTGTATTTGACACAGTTTTGCTTGTTCCTCTGTTTTTCATCCACATACGGTACCCACCCTACTACAGCAGTGTTTTTATTGATGTTAGTACTTAGCTTTGGGAACCGTTGTGTATATTCCTGGTGGATCTTTTCACATAATGTTGCAGATGATAGTCTGAAAATGCATGGAACTGACCTAAGCTCCTTTAAAGCTGATATGTTATCCCTTGGTTATACCCACATCTAAGTGTTTGTAGATGTTAATTCTAGAGTGTATTTTTTCCAAGTGAGCTTTCTGTCATCTGGTATAGCTTCTCACATCTAGCTTTATAGTCACTTATGCTTTTCTGCAAGTGTGCTTCTCACACAGCAAAGTTTTTTGTGGTTGAAAAAGAAACGTTATTAATTATAGTTGGAGGAACTCTTGAATGCTTTAGTGCCGTTAGACATCATGCTTTTTTCTTTGGGATTATAGAACTGGATGTATGAGCCAGATGATCAGAAGCAATTCAGTGTGGAGTAGGCTACCTACATAGTCATCAGTAAAAAGAAATTCTGGTGAGCAAATCTGCCACTTTGATGTGAGCTGCTTAATGTATATTTTTCTAACAGTGTGGAGCTGAATAAGTACTATTTTATCACCATCACTGAATACTTCATCAGCAGGACATAAAAAGTTAGGGCAGTCAATATGTAACCCTGCTTGGGGCTGCTAATGAATCATAGCATAGAAGAGGTTGGAAGGCAAAGGCCTGAAGGTCATCTGGTCCAAACCAGTACTCCACACAGAGCCAGTTTAGGTACTTTGTGGCCTTGTCTAGATGAGTTTTGCATATGTCCAAGGAAGGAGCTTGAACAGTCTCTCTGGGCAACTTGTTCTAGCATTTGATTACCGTCAAAAAAAAAAAAAAGCCCCAATGAGGGCTTTTTCCTCTTGTATAATCAGTGTCCCCTTTTTGGTCATTCTTCCACCTATCACTGTGTGCCTGAAAAGAACCTGATTTTCCCCATCCTTATACTGCTGTCTGTCTGCTTTTTCTTCATGGAAGGGTTAAATGACATGCAAGTTTACCAGCACTTGAAGCTATGCATTAACCTCATCTCATCCCCCTGTTCCACTTCTTCCCTTAGAAAGGGAGATAATTAGATAATATATTTTAATGTTCCTGCTTTGTTCCTTAGCTTTTGGTGAATTGTTAGCTTGTCACAAATGACAGGAAAGAAAAATGCAGTCTTGAATAAGAGAATGATGTGTTGAAAACCCTTTGAGCTAATAGTTCAAATATTCATGTCTGTTCAAATGTATGAATGCCTTTGAATTAATAACTGGGGAGGACTTAAAAGGAAAACTTACCTTTCAGCTGTTTTTGATTTCCAGTTTACTTGAAATACTCTTCAGAAATATTGTCATTTATTCTACTGACATAACCAAAGTTGTGAGGAATTCCTGTTTTTACCAGTTACGTATCAGAACAGATGTCCATTTCTTTGAGCAATACTGTGGTGATTGGTCCTTCAGAAGGGTACATTTTTTTGTGCAAGTGGTTTTTTTAAATTTTTTTTTCAACTGGAGCTTAAGACTCCTGTAAACAAGTGAAACTGAGTAAGAAAGACTTACCTGTCATTTGACCTTTATAAAACTTCTGTCTAGAATAAGAAGTCATGTCCTTCATTGCAGACTAGAGTGTGGTAGTGGATTTTGCAGCAGCAGAAACAGCTGATTTAGTTTAGTGCATGCAAATCTCTGTTCAGACCCTGTTCTCGGTCGCTCAGATTTCTGAAGTACCTTTTTTTTTTTTTACTAATTCATGTATCTTATTGCCATAACGTGTCTTTTTGGAATATTTAAGGAAAAAGTGATGACAACCTGCCATGGAATTAGTTGCTAATTAATAAAAATTTGAGTAAATTTTTTTTTCAAGGTAACTAAATGTTGAACTTCTTTTGACAGTATAGGCTGTCTCTATACAGTGATTTTTTTTCTTTTGTTTTTTGTTTATATATTTCTCCTATGACAAACCCAGCTTACTGCATTTGACTTGAGACTTTACTTTGACTTAAATGGTGGACCGAGACCTTGTTGCTTGGCTGTGTAGTTGGCTGAGTTATGTCAGAGGTATGGCCGGTCCCTGCATCCTGCTGTGAATATCTGGGCACACACAAATGTTATTGGCTCAGTCTGTGCAACTCTTGTAGGTTACAGAATTGGGGAGGAATAGGAGAGTAGTAAAGCTCACTTCTGTAAATTGTGTTATTCTACACACAGCAGGTAAAATTAATCGTAAGAAGTTATAAGCTACTTGCATATGAAATAATTTTCATTTCATAAAATTACTTTTCAGCTGTTAGGTAGGTGAAATCATCTATTTTAATATGGGCAGCTCAGGAGAAAGCAGCTTTTTAAATGGCATGGCATGTTAGTGTGCAAGGATTCAAGACTGAGAGGTAAACTATCTCTGTGAAACTAAAGCCCTTCTTTGGACAAATATATTTGAAACTTGCATATTCAGCTGGAAAGTCAATGTGTTTACTGGTATTCACTACAGACAAACAGTGACCGTGGCACCCCCTGTTTTAAAACTGAAGAACTGTGACTAGGAAGGATAGACGGTAGAACAAATCGATTAATTTTAATAAGAAATTACTGAACTGTTTCATATTCAACAGGGACTTCTAAAAGAGTCAGGTATGAATTTACCAAACTGCTTGCTGTGATGCCTGCCCTCTCACGTAGTGTGAGAGGAATGGTCACCAATTGTAAAACAGGGCTTTAAAGGAATCGTGGGCCCAAAAAAGTCTGAATGCTGGACAGATTGTGTTAAATTATGTTAAAAAAATAGAATTAGTAGACTTAAATAGATGCATCTGTGAAAAAACTTGGATACTCCAAGATTAGAACAGGTCTTTAAAGGCAGGACTGACTTGAAATCAGTCATTTCTATTTGAATTTTCTACGTGAAGTCCCCAGAGAGTAACAAAGAAGCTAGTCATCTGCTGGGACTTCCTTTTCTTTCCAGTCCTCTGTTTCCCCACGTGCATCCATGATTGTGGCAGTTGAGGACAAGTTATATTTAGCTTGTTGGAATCTTCTGTTGGACTTTTAGTGGTGTTTTTATGGAAGTTAATGAGATCATGGGGGCAAATAAATTGGTGTCCAGGTATATTGTTAATACCACGATGCCTTTTTAACACAAGTGCTGTAGAAGTGTCTTAAAAAAACCAAACCAAAGCATGCTGCTTTGACCAAATCGCTAGCAGTCCTTCTTAAACCACTCAAATCATCCAGCATAGGCTCTTACAGAGCTGATGTGAAATTACTAAGAGCCTTGGGTTGTGTGTTAACATTGTAGGAGTTTTGATATTGTTTGAATATCTCATTTCTGAAGTCAAATTAAGACTGGAACATGTTTCATTGGAGATACTGAAATCTGAAATAAGTTTTTCCTGACAGCTTGGAACAAATCAAGATGAATCAGGCCAAATGTACAATAATTGACTACATATGCATGTAAACATGTACTGTTAGGTTGCTATGAAACTTTTTATTCTTGGAGAATGAGAAGATGACTGTAAGACCGTCTCAAAGTTGTTGGCTCTTAGAGGGTCAGTGGCAATTTGAATGTTTGTGGGGTACTTAACTCTTTGTTCTGAAAATCGCGAAGATCAGTATTTTTTTATCTAAGTGAAAATAGATCAGGGTAGGATGAGGTAATTGTTTGAAAATTACTTTTAAGAAAATACTGTTTTTTTCTTTATTTTTAATCTTTTCATATTTATTTTATTAGGCACATTTCTAGTGTATTTGTTCACTTGTTTAACATGCAACTAGTTTTCTCCCTGAGTTACTTGGATGGAGAGATAAGTGTCATGCTTTTTTACACATAGCCCTGTTTGCCGTACAGCTTTCCTCACTGCTTGGAAAAGGGCACCAACCTGTTGAGATGGCTGAAACTAGGGATGTTTATAAAGCTGGGCAGGTTAATTGAAATGGACACCAGCATGACGTCTGTCTTCAGAGGCTGACGCACCCAGTTTCAGATCATCTGTAGAGGTACTGCTTTCACCTGGAATGACGAGTCATCCCATGGACTTTGTGTTAGCTTGTTTTGAGCTGCGTGGTTGACGCAAGTAATAAAGAGTACATTATAGGAAATGTTTCTTTGTTGGTACGGAAAGGAAGTATGGAATGACAATGTATCTCTGGGTTATTTGTCTGCTTCAGTCAGATTTCAGTAGAAATCTGACTCAGCTGGTTTGCAAAGGATGATGTGAATGGCTGTAAAAATTGACTTCCTCTTCACATTTTGGGAAAAAAAGTGAAATAAATTAGATAAAAATACATAGTCTTAATGGATTTAAATGTTCAATGTTTAAATATTTTGGTTAGTTTTAGTAATGATTTCCATATTGTATCAATAAAAATTGGAGATTAAAGCCATGCTGTACAATTTTTTTTTTTATGTTAAGGGAAATTAATAAATTTGTTTTATCCTAATGATGTGTATATACTTCGGTCTTAAAGGGCTAGATTTTATAAAGAAAACCCACTCCTTGAAACTCAGTCCAAGGCTTGTTTTCCCATCTAATGAATAGTAAAGTGCATTAGGTTTTGCTTTTAAGGGATCAGTATTATTGTTTTAAATGTACAATCAAAACCATTCCTGAGCAGTGAATCTCATTCAGTGACAATTACCTGGCTCTTAACTATTTTAAGCCGTAGTATTTCAGGATTATGCCTTTAGTTCTGAAAGTCCTAATTAGATGCCTCAAGGTGATCATGTTATAGCTGTCATATTGTATTTCACATTTGCTTTTACTGATTCACACTTCACATATTTTATCATACTTCATTGGTAGCAGCATGTTGCCTCTAATATCTGAGTAGTATTTCAGCAGTTTTTTTAGGGTGTATTTTATATTTGGAATCACAGAGGGGCATACTAGTGTCGTGGATCTAACATGCTTTTTTTATTGATTCATCTATCCCACACTGATATTAAAGGATTAATTTCAAAGTTTTTATCAAATATTAGTTAAAAGCTTGTCTTATAGGATTGGTTAAATACGTTTCAGTTTTTGTGCGATGATATAAAATTACTCATGAAACCAGTGATTGGTTTCGCTATTTCAGTGTACTCTGGAAAATCTGTTAATAAAGAACAAGGTTGGGTAAGCTTAGTATGATTTTTTTCTTCTTTCTGCTCACACATTAGTAGGCTACGTAGAGTTTTATAAGTTCAAAAATAATCTTGTTCTTCCATCTTTCAGTGGCATTATTTTCCTTCTCCATCCCATGGATTAGTTTGCTGCTGAGTTTACTCTGTAGAAATTGAACTAAAAAGCCCTGAAAGCCAAAGTTTGTTATTCTGCATGGGAGAAGCATGGTCCTGATGTGACAGAAATTTTCCCCTTTTGTCAGCTCTTAAGGGAAGAGATGATTCCTGCATGAAGCTTTTTGAACTGTTTTTTGTTAATTCTTGGCAGTAAAGACAAGACACAACTGATGTCTGTCAGAAATGAGTATAACTTAATTACTGAAGGACAATAAAACCAAGTTACCTCTTCAATAAATATCCTCTCCAGTTCTGGGTTTCCGCACACTGTTTCTGTCTTTCTGTTACGTGGAATGAGAAATCTTTCAAGGCCAGGGCTGTTTTTATGTAGTGGCATTGTCAGACGCGTTGGTAGTATTAGTGAAGAAAGAATGGAAATATGCAGACTAGTAGTGTTACTGCAGCACGCTGGTGAAATAAATGCCCAGCAAGAGTAAATAGCAGCACTATGAAGTTGTTGCCTTTCTCAGTTCCTGTGCCCTTTTCAGTCTGAACAATTTTTGAGCACAGTTCCTGCAGAGATTATTATTTTTCTTCCAGATGATATGAAACAAAGTGCAGACGACCCACATCTGGAAATTACTGAGATCAGCTTGCTTTTTCCTTTCTCTTGGAAATGAGAGCTAGCAGGTTTTTCTACTTGTAAAATACTCTCTGATCTGCAAGGTACTCTAAGTTGATTGGGGTAATATTGGGTGTGTTTGACATCCAGACAACAAAACCCCACTTTCTTTCATAAGCTATGCAATAATTTTGTTAATCTGGAATTGTTTTAATAACCAAGCTAGCTGTGGCTATGTTTTTATCTCCTGTGGCAATAGCAGGATGTTTGATTCGTAAGAATTTAAGAAGTTTTTTGGAAATTAATTTTTAAACAAGAAGCAGCCCAGTGTGCATGTATCTTGAAAGTACTGCTAAGTCTCAGGGATTTTTGTTTCAAACACTGATTTATAAGTAGAAGTCATAAAGTTTGGGATGGCTAATTTGAGAAAATGGTGCTTCCCTTCAAAAATTTTTAAAGTGCTTGAAAATACTTTCTGTTTTTTCATGCAGAATTGTGGAGTGTCTTGCAATTGTGGTAGCCCTTTGGACTTGCACTGGCTCGTGTAGCCTCAATGACAACACCAACATTGCGGTATCATTTGATAGCATTTTTTTTTTACTTGCCTTAAATGAAAAGTGACTTAGTTATGTTCCTGGTGGAAGGAAGAGAGGAAGGCAGAGGGAGAGCCCAAACCTAATTACTGCTATATAAATAAAAATCCCTCAAAACAATCAAAACCCCAAACAAAAAAACCCCACAAGCCAGACCAAAGTAATCATTGAAGTCTGAAGCTCAAAACACCAGGTAAAGCATGTAGACAGGGTGCGAGCAGTGACAATGCTGTCCTGGGTGATGTGTGAAGATGAAAGATGTGTACTTGAAATATTTGTAAAACATGCCTCCCTTGCTGTATATCATGAATACATGTATATATCATGAATACAGCTGTGGGCAGTGGTTCTCCTCTTACTGCTTTCTAAAATCTTTTGTTAGCTTCCCTTTCTCTACTTTAACTTGCAGCTGTTGGAATTGGGACTCTTCATAGCACAACTTTCCTAAATATTGTTTAATTTAGCCTTTTTTTAGTTATATATTTGGTGGTTATTTAGTTATTGTTTTATTTATTTCTTAGTCACTGGTGTGCACCCTGTTCGCATTTTTCCATCCAGTTGAAGTCTTGGCATATTGATGCATGATGGTCTCTGTAGAAACCTACTGTATATTTCCCAATGTTCTACAGGGGAAATCTCATAGCATAACTAATTTCTCCTCTTCATCTGCTGAGGAAGTACAGTACTGCTGGCAAATATTGTAAATATGTCTTACAGAGGATATTGTAGTGGTATTTCATTCGTCTCCCTCCCTTCCTTGTTTTTAATGTCATAAACTGAACAATTTTGTCTTCAGCCATCTATTAGACTGATGCGTATTTGGAATCTGAAATGAAGTGTGGCACAGAAATGTGTCAGGGCTAAAATGACCTTTTGCACTCCCATGGGGAAGATACAAAACTTAAAATATTTGATTTCCAGTCTCAGGCCTCCAATGGCACGAACAGCTTTTTTCACTTGCCTTGGAGACAATCCAAATTCTTCAGTAAAGCACAGCTTTACCTTACAAAAGATGACTGGTAAGAGTGGGCACTGCTTATGGGCAAGAGACAGTATAATATCATACAGATGCTCCCGTAGATCCATCTGCCTTTGAGTATGCACAGTTAGTGCCGATTGCCAGAAAACTGACAATTGAAGTAACAATACTTTTCGTATTGTAAGCTTTTATTAAATGCTTGTAAGTATCCTTTGCTTCTCCCATACAAGTGTGAGGGGTATGCTTGCCTATCTGTCTATAGGGCAAAACAAATTATTTTTCTTGAAGTGTAAAGAACATTGTAAGTTACAGACACCGTTCTTATCTTTCATTTTGTTTCTCATTGTCTTCCTCTGAGCTGTTACAAATGTAAGTGAAAGTATCTTTACCTGTAATGGACGTTTATTATTTCTACACCTAAAAAAGCCCATCTAACGAGCCATATGCTTAATTGCAGGTAACTTGTTTATAACTTGAATGTTTCTGGGGCTATGCTTTCCACTTAAAGCTGGTGTGTAAAAGAAATTATGGTGATTTTTTTGTTTTTTGTTTTTTTTAATAGGTAAAGATAGAGTTTTCAACACCCCTTTGTGCGAACAAGGAATAGTTGGTTTTGCTATTGGAGTTGCTGTTGCAGGTGGTACAGCCATTGCAGAAATTCAGTTTGCAGATTACATTTTTCCAGCATTTGATCAGGTTAGTACTGGTAAGTTTGAAAGGAGTAAAAAGAAATCTTACGACTACTCAAATTGCTCTTCTGTTAGTGTAAATACTTGTTTTTAATATGTGATTTTTGCAAATATATCCACAGCTGTATTAGTAATATTTATACATGCTTTAAGTAAACAGGGAGGTACCAAGGCGAATCTGGAGACTTATTAAATAATGGAAACTCAATATGTGGTTTGAAGCAAATGTCTCTGGTTTTGTGGCTGTGACTTCAGCAGTCTTAAGTTCCTCAGCCGTGTCTTCCAACACAATCTCTGACTTACCTGTGCTGCTGCAGCTGGCCAGGTGTCCACAGGACAAACCAGAGATTTGAACTGGGCTGACTGACAGCCCAGTTGTGGGCTGTGGGGAAACCACTGGGTTATGTGGCTCCTCCTGAGGTCTAGGGATTTAGCTTGAATACACTGAATTATTCCTTCATTTGCCTTGGAAAAAGTTTGCCTTTCCACTGACTTGCAGGATTCCTTTGCTTCTAACTTTGTCCTCGGAATTCCATGTATGGTGTAGATGATGTAGTTCCATCTCATGTGTTGTAGAGGCTTAATGATGCATAACTAAAGGTGTTGGATTGAATGTTATTTTTTTATATAAATCTTCAGATTGTTAATGAAGCCGCAAAATATCGTTACCGCTCTGGAGATCTGTTTAATTGTGGAAACCTCACCATCAGAGCCCCCTGGGGCTGTGTGGGTCACGGTGCACTGTATCACTCTCAAAGTCCAGAAGCTTTTTTTGCTCACTGTCCAGGAATAAAGGTATGGTAATTCTTATTTTCTGAAGATTAATTTTGGGGTTTTTGTTTTTTAATGAACCTAACTAACAGGTTCATTAGGCTCTGGGTGTAGGCATGGCAAGAAGAATGGAAGTCAATCCACAACAAAATATCTGAATATGTTAATTGAAAACTCTTTTAGAAGTATTCAAGTTATAAAACATAAATTGTGTAAATCAAGAATTTTTAACTATTATTGAAGCAATCATTAGTAGACATAGTATTTTGTATTTGTGTGTTTTTTGCACTGAAAGCATGCATTATACATCTGCATCCAATATAGCACATAAAACTAACATTAATAAATAGCACTCTCCTTTTTTTAGTTTTTCTTTGTGCATCTGAAGTGCATTATCTAATTTATTTGTATGAATGTCAGTGACAGGCAGTGGACAAAACTGAAACATAAGAGGCTCTGTCTGAACACAAGGAAGCACTTGGCACAGATTGCCCAGCGAGGTTGTGGAGTCTCCATCCTTGGAGGTATTTAGGAGTTGTCTATACATGGTCCTGGACAACTGACTCTAGGTGGCTTTGCCTGAGCAGACAGACATCTGGATTAGATGACCTCCTGCAGTCCCTGCCAGCCTCAGCTGTTGTGTGGCTCTCTAAATGATAACTTTAGGCATGCTTTCTGCATGAGGTGGTGGCATCCTTTGAAGTAAGATTCCTAGTACTTAGATGGATGACTTCCCTGGAGAAGAGGGAGGGGCGGGATCTAGTTGTATCAAAATCTAAGAGAGCACTGTTTGCCAGCTCTCTGTTTCTTTCCTGAGTGAATTATTGTCTATGGACTTGTACTTCTGGGTTAACAGGCATCCAGTCCATTGAGCAATGACTCACAGCTTGATTAATGTGGAAGACTTGAGCAAAACCATTATTTGTATGCTATTTGTTCATTGTTTATCTGTTGTTTAAACTATTATCTATATTAGATTTTGGTGTTCTAAAACTTCAGATATTACTCATTTGCAAGGAGGCCATAGCTACTTCTCCTACTTGTTTCTCTTAAATAAAAAAAACTTGTATTACTCACATTTTATTTTTTGATATTTGAGAAACAGAACGCATTTTTGTCTTTGGGTGTTATTTATGATCTTATTCTGAATTTGAAAATATTTCCTGACGTGGACAAAAGTCTACAAAGTCTTTTGCTAGGTAATTGAATCAAATGGTTTCCTGAGCTAGTTAAAAACTAGAGTAATTTGTTATCATATGAAGGCACAAAATAGCAAGTTTAGCTAATTTGTGCTGATCTTGTTGATCAATTTCAAAGCTTTGTCAACTGAACTGAGTGCTGAGCTATAGTGCTCCACTCTGAGCACTATTAAACCTCTTTCTATTTCATATCAACCTAGAACTACTGTGCTTAGTCTTCTGAATAAGTTATTAAGTCAGAATTTTATCTAATCACTTATCTCTGATCTTTCTTCCTGTTGGTTTTTCCCTTTCCTTCACTTCTCCTTGTGTAAAGTACTAAAATAGGTTGCTACCACTAACAGTTGTCATTTCTGTTAAAAGGCACATTAAATTTTGTGGATTTGATGGAACAATATACTAGTTTTTGATGCAAAGAGAAGTATTTTAGACTGTATCTTCTGAATTTTGTATCTTTGTGAAGACTATGTTGTTCCTTTATTTTTTGCAAAACCGTTCACTAATGCAGTTGATAATATTAAAGGCTTTATCTTCAAGGTTGCAGGTCTTTTTTTTTTTTTTGAATGAAACCAAACCCAGCCTTTAATGTATAAATCCAGAAAAGCAAACGAATTTGTAGTTCAGATGCATTTGCAGAAGTCCCATATATATATATATGCTTATTTTCTACAAATTACAGGAGGAAAAGCTGTGTATTACAAGCTGGGAAGGGCAGGATTGGGCTTTGGGGAGATCGGTATTCAAAACTGCCATCTTATTAAACTTTGTGTGAGCATCCTGACTTAAGAAAAACACAGACTAAAAATCCTGAGTGAAAGATGAGATTTGGATTTCCCAAGCAAAAGTGAGTTTGTACAACTTTGCCCAGGGGAAGGACTGTAATTGTTGGGGTGATGAGGGCAGTGCTGGATGGTTGTATCTTTTGTCTACTCTTGTAGGGTAGATGTATGTCTTAATGGATTCAGTTGTCTCCCAAAATGATGGTATTGACTTTCTCCGTTCCATTGTAAGACTGCTCCAGAATATTTGCCATCATGGCTAGAACTTTATTTTCATTTCCAGCCTAAATTTGCTCCTGGCTGACTTGTGTATTTAACTTATCTGTCCTTCATCTTCCCTTTCATATACTAAGAGAACAATTGTTTTCCCTTTACTCTTTGTTTTGTTAGACTAAACAAATCAAACTCTCAAAGAGCTGTTAACAGTTTCTGAAGCTCTGTTGGCCCCTATTTCATTCATTTTCTTTCTAGAGGATTGATGTAGTCATGAGGTATTCCAGCTGAGTTTCCAGCAGTAATTTTTGCAATAGCAATAACTCTTCCTTGGCTATATTATTATGCTTTTTTAGAGCTGTATTGCATAGTGTCCTAGTCATCCTTTGAGCAGATAATAAATTCAGATTTGAATTTTTACTGCTGAGTTCTATATTTATAACAAAAATGTAGTCCTTTAAATGAGTGACTCTTCAGAACATTTTGTTCAGTTTGCTTTTGCTTTTGTCAATCATGTCCTCAATGTGAACTAGGCCTTTTTGGTATCATCCACTGTAGTGGTAGTGACTGGGATTTTGAACAGTTTTGTCTATGTTTTGACTTAACATCGGAAATTAATATGGTAAATACTGTCCTACAAATGATCCCTGAGGATCTGTGCTAGTAACATCCATCAGTTGGGTAATTTTCCATGTATCTGTAATCAAATGCTTTGGTGAAATATTAATAGGCTCCTTTTCTCTTGTTTAGAAAAATCACTTATCAAGTTATATTTGAGTGATAGCAGATTTAGGTTGTGTTTTGACTCTTTTTTTATTACTTCTATATAATTAAATATGCTCACTCTCCAGAAAAAAATATTTTGAAGCCTTGGAAACTCCTGGAGGCACTACTAACATTTCTGTAGTTATAAGGATTTTTTTTTTTTAAACAATTGCTACAACTGATGTTTTCCGTCTGAGGGGGTCACTTCTGACTTCACAGCTATAAAAATGCTTGCTGGTAGACTTCACGCTGCATGTGCCAGCTCTTTGAGATCCCCGGGATGTAAATTAGCTGGTCCTCCTGATTTGAGGGAATTGAGCTCTCTGTTCTATTTTCATTTAAACTGTGATAATTTGGTAATTATATTTTCATAATTCTCTTAGATCATCCGAGATTAACTCTTCTGTTGGCAAATCATGCTTTTTCCTTCAACATATCCAGAGTACATCTGGAGGGCTTGCTTAGTTTTATCTTTGTTTGATAATAGTTTCTGGTATCTTGGTATTTGTTCATTTCCAAAATGAACAAATTTCAGGCATCCACCATAAGCAAAGCAAGTAGACTTTAAATAGCTATTCTCTTTTTTACTTTTCAAAACTTATTGGAGTAGGTGTGAATACCTTCCCAGCCTGCTCTAAATCCATACCCAAGCAACTGAGGATCACTCAGGTGAATTTTTTTTGCTGTATCTATATTAATTTTACTAAGTTAAATGTGTTTTGTTTTTTTTTAATCTGGCTGACTTTCTTCTGTTCCTTCTAGCTCAAAATCTTGTTAAGATGTTAGTTCTACCTTTTTGATGGGAAGTCCATTAGTATTTAAATCATGGTGTAGAGAGGAACTATTCAAGCCTCCTCAGTGAACAGAATAGAATTTAATATTTGGAGTGTTAGTAATGCAACACTGAGATTAATTCACTTTGTAAGAATGCTCAATCTGTACATAGGTTTATTTAAAGCAAAAAATTGCTTGGTTTTTAATATTAATTGATGAAGTTTCTAGCAGAATTGCAGTTTAAATAAACTATTTAAAAATATTTTTACAGGTTGTTATTCCAAGGAGTCCTCTTCAGGCCAAAGGACTGCTTCTGTCATGCATAGAGGACAAAAATCCATGCATATTCTTTGAACCTAAAATACTTTACCGAGCTGCAGGTAAAGATTTATATGCTGTGTTTTGCAATAAAGCAACACTTTTCTTTCCCCCCATATGCTGATAGTCAGAACTAAAAAAACACTGTAGCAGAAGTCTTGACTTGTTTTATCTCTGGCAGTATTTGGGAGTTATATTTGTAGAAGAATTGTGAAAACTGAGTATAAATTTGGCTGCAAAGATGAATGCGCATTTAACAGCCTGATTCATGCTCAGTTAACTTTGGAAGTGGAATGTTTTGTACAGTCTTGGGTTAAAAAAAAAATAGAACCAAGAGGAGTTATCCTTTATCAAATTGCAGAATAGATTTGCTAGACATTAAACTGCATTCTTTTTGCTAACTCTGGGTGCTAAAACAAGTTTCCAGATCTGTTTTTATTTTTCCAGAAGTACTGAACATCACCATCACCATTTCCCCAAAGTTAAAATTTCTTTGAAGTGCTTAATTTCTAAAAATGTTGAAGATCTGCCTCCTTAGTTTTTAATGTTATGTGGAAGGAAGTGTGATTGCCATTACTTTTAAAATTTATTTTAGCCATAGTTAACTTTGTTTCAAAGAAATTTTAACAGCTATAATTACATGTAACGTATAGGAGCAGAGTAATTTGAAGATGATAGTGCTTGAGGTGATAGCAAAAATTAGCTTGTTACTACTTTGGATTGGAGAAACTGGACTGAGAACAGATAATGGATGAAAACAAATTTTACATGTGGAAAAATGGACTGGCTGCTTGGGAGGGATACAGGACCATTGTCAGAGTATGCAGGGATGCAATGGGGAAGGCTAAAGCCCAGCTGGCATTAAGTATGGCAAGGGATATCAAAGCAAACAAGAGCTTCTTCAAAAACATTGCTATCAAAGGGAAGAGCAGGGAAAAGGTGGGCCTGATGCTGAATAAAGTGGTGCCCTGGTGACCGAGGCTACTGAGAAGGCAGAGTTACTGAATGCCTTCTTTGCATCACTCTTTACTGCTAAGACCAACCTGCAAGGATCCCAGGCTTTGGAGGCATGACAAAGTCTGGAGGAAGGAGGACTCTCTCTTGGTCAAAGAGGATTGGGTTAGAGATAATTTAGGCAAACTGGGCACCCACAAATCCTTGGACCCTGATGGGAGGCACCCTGAGTGGTGAAGGAGCTGGCTCATTTTATTCCTAAGCCCCTCTCCATCATCTTTGAAAGGGCATGGAGAACAGGAGAGGTACACAAGGACTGGAAGAAAGCCACTGTCACCCCAATCTTCAAAAAGGGTAAGAAAGAACCCAGGAAACTACCAGTCAGCCTTACCTCCATTGCTGGAAAGGTGACAGAACAGCTCATTCTAGATGTCATCTCTAAGCATGTGGAGGAAAAGAAGGTTATTGGAAGTAGTCAACGTGAATTCACTAAGGGGAAATCATGCTTGACTAGTCTGATACCCAGCTAGTCATACTGTCATAGAAGGCTATGGATAGATGACGGGAGAGCAGTAGATGTTGTCTACCTTGACTTCAGCAAGGCTTTTGATACTATCTCCCATAACATCCTCTTAGGGAAGCTTAGGAAGCGTGATAAGTGTTAGATAAGTTGGCAGTGAGGTGGGTTGCAAACTGGCTGAATGACAGAGCTCAGAGGGTTGTAATCAGTGCTGCAGAGTCTAGCTGGAGGCCTGTAGCTAATGGTGTTCCGCAGGGGCTGGTACTCACTGCAGTCCTGTTCAACATACTCATCAATGACCTGGATGAAGGGACAGTGTACCCTCAACAAATTGCTGATGGTACAAAACTGGGGTGAGTGCCTGACATGCTAGAAGACTGTGCTGCCATTCACCAAGACCTGGACAAGCTGGAGAGTTGGACAGAGAGGATCCTAATGAGGTTCAACAAGGGCAAGTATAGAGTCCTGCACCTGGGGAGGAATAACCCCATGGACCAGTACAGGCTAGGAGTTGGCCTGCTGGAAACAAGTTAACCATGAGTCTCAGCAATACGCCCTTGCGGCCAAGAAGGCCAGTGGTATCCTGGAGTGTATTAAGAGGAGTGTAAAGCGTGACTGGTGGGTCAGGGTAGGTTCTCCACTGCCCTCTTGCCCTAGTGAGGCCTCGTCCGGAATATTGTGTCCGGTTTTGGGCTCCCCAGCTTAAGAGACAAGGATGTACTGGAGAGAGTCCATTGGAGGGCTGTAAAGATCATTAGGGTACTGGAGTATCTCTCGGAGGAAAGACCTGAGAGAGGATCTTATCAATGCTTATAAATATCTACAGAGTGGCTGTCAGGAGGATGGGGCCAGACTCTTTTCAGTGGTGCCCAGCAACAGGACAAGGAGCAATGGGCACAAACTGGAACACAGGAAGTTCCATTTGAACACAAGGAGGAACTTCTTCACTTTGAGGGTGACAGAACACTGGAACAGGCTGCCCAGAGAGGTTGCAGAATCTCCTTCTTTGGAGATACTCAGAACTCTCCTGGATGTGATCCTGTGCAACCTGCTGTAGGTAAACCTACTCCAGCAGAGGAGTTGGACCAGGTGATCTCCAGAGGTCCCTTTCAACCCCCACTATTCTGTGATGGGCACAGTGATTGGGTGAGCAACTGATAAAATAGATCTGACGTCTTCACTTAACTTCAGCATTTCTACATCATATAGGTTTATATGCCAACTGTGGTTGAATCCATGAATCCATTTTATAAGATAACTCTGTGTGTGGACTGAAGGACAAAATGTTTGTATTTTACTTTGTTTAGCAGCACTTTTCCATCAGTGCTTCCATTTTGTTGGTAAACTTACTCTTTTCATAAAGAAGAGAACCAAAGAATAATCAAGTAAAGATTTAGAAAGCAGACATCAAAGACACAAAAAAATTAGCAGAATAACTCAGGAACAAATAGGATGTTTACCAGGGAAACTGCTTATTTGCTTTTATACTTTTAAAAAGACCCAGAATTCCCATTTGCAATGTGTTTTTAAAAGTGCAACTATTTTTAGTATGGTGTGGTGTGATGTACCCAAAGGGTATTGCATTCCTTAAGTTCAGTATGTTCTGAGAGCTTACTGAAATTCAGCAG